>NW_026598424.1:0-27000 GCF_029784155.1 Uranotaenia lowii | reverse complement strand
TTGACTTGCAGTTAAAGGGCGTTCTTATATCTTATATCTAATTTAAATGAACTCTTATGGAGATCGCTGAAAATATTTTTTCCTATAGGTGAAATTTCAATTTAAACATATGCTAGCTAGATTTTTCATTCTATGAATTTTATAACGAAGTTAATGGAAAAAAATCAAAATTCCTTAAATATTCGACTGGTCTCAGCTTAGATCATCAAAGAAATATTAATTAGTTTCGTTGATCTGTGAGAACAACAATGAATCACCGAGATCGCAACACGAATTTGCGGCAGCTTATCAGATGGGTACGGTAGCAAAATCGCAAGCCCTAGGTTTCTACCTATTTTCCTTAGCATGGAAGCATCCATTTCGTATTCGACCATCGCGGGGCTCTGTCTAGTTGTCTTAGGGGACGGGTATAAACAGAAATGAACACGTTTGGAAGATCGGTTTCTCTCACGTTAACATCTGTTCCAAGAAGGCGCGCACACGAATTGGAGAAAACCGCCAACATGTGTCCATTAGCTTACAGCTCCAGTCAAAAGTTTAACGTTCTCTATAGAGATCGACATTAGAATTCCATGGCGTAGGACATCGATAGAAGATCAGGCCGTCGACCGATGGAGCTCGACTTATACGTATTATGGAACCTATTTCGTCACGTTCAACGTGGTGTAATTGGCTAACGCGTCGTTGTACTGGAGCGGAAATGTCAAGTTCAAATCCCGTCGGTGAGCCGTTGTATCTTTTTCGAAAAATTCATGATATTCACGGCTAATGTTCTTTCTTTCTTTGTATGTAAACCGGCTGGAAATAAAATACAGTTTCTAGTTTCCTTTCCTACCCCATTTGCCTCCCATTTTCATCCCTTTCCCGTCAATGACAAAGGTGGATGAAAAAAATACACCGGCCAAACGGCAGACAGCCAATGCTGTGCGTTTTTATTTGATAATCGGTGGTGGCAGAAGCACTATGACCGTAATCTTTCGTTTGCTCAGATGGTTCCCTGGGTAAGATATCGGACTGGCAAGCCGAGGTGAGATGTTGTAGTGAGTTCGATTCTCAATATTTTTTTATGAATTACATAATGGAATGAAAATCCAATAAAATGTTTTTCTTGTTTCGCTTGAATGTTGTGGTCATGCTGTCATGCATCATTTAGCTTGGGTGCTCGAGTCTTTATGCCAGTAATTTCGAAAAATTCATGATATTCACGGCTAATGTTCTTTCTTTCTTTGTATGTAAACCGGCTGGAAATAAAATACAGTTTCTAGTTTCCTTTCCTACCCCATTTGCCTCCCATTTTCATCCCTTTCCCGTCAATGACAAAGGTGGATGAAAAAAATACACCGGCCAAACGGCAGACAGCCAATGCTGTGCGTTTTTATTTGATAATCGGTGGTGGCAGAAGCACTATGACCGTAATCTTTCGTTTGCTCAGATGGTTCCCTGGGTAAGATATCGGACTGGCAAGCCGAGGTGAGATGTTGTAGTGAGTTCGATTCTCAATATTTTTTTATGAATTACATAATGGAATGAAAATCCAATAAAATGTTTTTCTTGTTTCGCTTGAATGTTGTGGTCATGCTGTCATGCATCATTTAGCTTGGGTGCTCGAGTCTTTATGCCAGTAATGCTTTTCCAATCATATCATCTTTGTCCTAAAGTATATTTTTCAGCGTATTTTCGGCACAGAGATTTGCTAAACAGTATGTAATGAAGGAACAATATTGTTTCTGATTCGGCCACTGGAAAAAGACGGAATGGCTTTGGAAACGCAGATGCTGTTGCTGATTGTTTGTTTTGGTTTGGCTTTCCGGTGGAAAAAGAAGGAAATGGTTAAAGAAGCACAAATTTCTAAGGATGCTGCTACTGATTTTTATGAATTGGCCTTCCGGTGGAAAAAAGACGAAATTGTCTTAGGAAGTACATATTTTAAGGCTGCTGCAGTTGATTGTTTGTTATGATTTTGCTTTCCGGTAAAAAGACGGTATGGCTCTGGAAGCGCAAATTTTAAGACTGTTGCTGCTGTTTGTTTGTTTTGGTTTGGCTTCCCGGTGGACAAAGACGGAATGGATTTGGAAGCGCAGATGTTCAAGCAGCTTCTCCTGATTGTTTACAATGATTTGGCCTACCGGTGGAAAAAACGGAATTGACTTAGGAAGCGCAGATTTTAAAGGCTGCTTCTGCTTATTGTTTGCTTTGATTTGGCTTTCCGGTGGAAAAGACGGAATTGGCTTAGAAAGTGCAGGTTTTTAAGGCTGCTGCTGCTGGTTATTTGTTTTGGTTTGGCTTTCCGGTGGAAAAAAAACGAAATTGACTAAAAAGCACAGATTTTTAAGGCTGCTGCTGCTGATTGTTTGTTTTGGTTTGGCTTTCCGGTGGAAAAAGAATGAAATGGCTATAGAAGCGCAGATTTCCAAGGATGCTGCTGCTGATTTTTATGATTTGGCCTTCCGGTGGAAAAAAAAGACGGAATTGTCTTAGGAAGTGCAGATTTTAAGGCTGCTGCAGCTGATTGTTTGTTATGATTTTGCTATCCGGTGGAAAAAGTTGGTATGGCTCTGGAAGCGCAAATTTGAAGACTGTTGCTGCTGTTTGTTTGTTTGTGTTTGGCTTCCCGATGGAAAAAGACGGAATGGATTTGGAAGCGCTAATATTCAGACAGCTTCTCCTGATTGTTTACATTGATTTGGCCTATTGGTGAAAAAGACGGAATTGACTTAGGAAGCGCAGATTTTAAAGGCTGCCTCTGCTGATTGTTTGCTTTGATTTGGCTTTCCGGTGGAAAAAGACGGAATTGGCTTAGCAAGTACAGGTTTTTAAGGCTGCTGCTACTGGTTATTTGTTTTTGTTTGGCTTTCCGGTGGAAAAAGACGGAATTGGCTTAGGAAGTGCAGATTTTTAAGACTGCTGCTGCTGCTGATTGTATGCTTTGATTTGGCTTTCCGGCGAAAAAAAAAGACGAAATATGCTTTGGAAGCGCAGATTTTTAAGACTGCTGCTGCTGTTAGTTTGTTTTAGTTAGGCTTCCCGATGGAAAAAGAAGCATTGGATTTGAAAGCGCGGATTTTCAGGCACCTTCTGCCGATTGTTTACTTTGATATTGCATTCCGCTGGAAAAAGAAGGAATTAGTTTAGAAAGTGCAAATTTTTAAGGCTGCTTTTACTGATTGTTTACTTTGATTTTGCCTTCCAATGGAAAAAGACGAAATTGGCTTTGGAAGCGCAGATTTTTTAGGCTGCTGTTGCTTCGATTTGGGCTTCCGGTGAAAAAAAAATGAGATTGGCTAAGGAAGTATAGATTTTTAAAGCTACTGTTGCTGATTATTTGTTTTGATTTGGCCTTCTGGTGGAAAAAGACAGAGTTCTCTTAGGAAGCGCAGAATTTTAAGGCTGCTACCTTCAGATTTTTTTTATTTTGATTTGGGTTTTTAAGGCTACTGCTGCTGATTGATTGTTTTGAATTGGCCTTCAGGTTGAGAAGGCTATTTCTAAGAATACTATCAAATTATTCCGGCTCTCGTAAACAGAGACAGAATAACAAAAATAGCACAGTTTGACAAAGCTGGGACAAATCGGGAAGGCTATTGTGAAGAATATTTTGGGTTGGATGAAGGATATGCAGGAAATAAATAAAATTTTAAGATTTGAAAAGCTTTTGTAGAGAATGGAATGTAGAATTGAGATGTGGGATATTTGGAATACCTATATATTTTTTTTATTTTAGAAAAATAAAAGTCTGCAAATAAAAGATTTAATTGAGAATAGAGTTGATAACGCAGATGAGAGATGAGATGAAGGATTTGCAGAAATTAAATAAAATTTGTAGGATGGAGAGTAAAGCTGTGAAATATGGAATAAAAATTAAGGTTATCTGGTCGAAGGCAGCCCATTTGGTTAATCAAATTTTGTTCTACAGAAAAAAAAAACAAAAATCTATGCGTAAAAAGTTTCTATTGAGAATAGAAGTGAGAAGGAATGTAGGGATGAAATGAAGGATATGTAGAAAATAAATCGAATTTCATTTAAACTAAAATTTAAAAAAATAGTGTTATTCGGCAAAACTGAAGATAAATAAAACAAAATAAATGTCTATGGCCACGTTTAGTATTTAGGCAACACTAGACAAAACATACAAAACAAAATCAGTCATTGATCTATTCTTGTGAGTGAATCTCTGAATTGAGATTCAACGACAATATTGTAGAAAGCATGTTCGGAATTTATAAACTTGAACCAAATGGGACATACGCAGGGCCGGATATGGCCCTCGAGGGGCCGGGGCAATTTTTCTCGGGGGCACTCAAAATAGTTTTTTTAAGCCGTCCCAAAGAATTCCTTATATTTGAAGCAACCGAAAGTTTATTGTTTTAATATGGCAGCCGCCAGCGGCCTAGAATAAGGTTGCCAGAATTTTTTCAGCACATATCCGGGCTGGACAAACCAGGCAATTTTTATATTAAAATCTAGCAAAATCCGCGCATTCGATTTCAAATTGACGACCATAAATCCGGGCAATATCCGGACAAATTTTGTCAAAACTCAGAAATTCCTCAACAAAAATCAAGAAAAAGAAATGAAAAACAATTTTTTTTTCATCAAATCTCATCGATAGATTTTGAACCGTATTTACCGGCTTCCAAAAAACCATTCATAATTATTTTTATAAAACTTGCTAAAAAAAATTCGTTTTGGAGGTGTTTGTTTTTTTTTTTGTTTAATTTCCAAATAAAGTGAAAAAATCCGGGCATTTTTCAATCAAATCCGGGCAACCGGGCCAGGCCGGACTGTTCTCAAATTTAGTAACAAATATCCGGGCAAACCCAGATAAAACCAGGCAATGTGGCAACCTTAGCCTAGAGGATAACGATCAAGTCTTCTAAGCCAGAGGTCATAAGATCGAATCTCGGTCACGGCGTATCTAGTACTCTTTCTGTGGGCTTGTGGTTTTAGTATTTGTAAGATACTAGCCATAATATCCTTGAAAAATGTACATCTTACAGTTAAGAAAATTAGATCTCTTCAAAGAAACATAAAGTTTCACTGAGATCCTATGTGAGTGTGTTTGTTTTTTTTTTTTTAACAGTTATATCTTCAATGAAAGCAGTACAAGCCCCCTAGCACGTTTCGTAAAAAGGAGCTATGGCTTAAATATTTAGAAAATGTATAGGGGGATTGAGGGTAAAATCAGTGTGAGTGTAAACAATTCTGGATGGTTTACCAAATATAGAGGAATTAGGGGTTAATAATCTCCGGACAAACTCATTCTTGTGACCCAGTCATTTGCTAGGTGACCAAGCCGGAACAGATCCAGCAGGAAGCAGACATCGAAGGTGCTACGGGCCGTTGCCATGCGCACGTTGAGCAGCGCAGCCAGGCGGGGGTTTGCGTATTTTTGTTTTGGGTAAGAGTTAGCCGTGTGGCACACACTGAAAATCAGTGGTGCTCATCTTGTTTCATCAGTTATGAAGTTATCGTGTTTATAACTTGAGCAGATTTCATCCGATATTGTTCGAACTCTCTTGCAAACTTACCTTTAGATTTGAATTTTTTTTAAATCGACTTCATTGATAAACGGCAACGTTCTCATTAGCAAAATAAGCTATCCTGTGATAAATTGAGTGTTTTTTTTCTAAAAATTGACACCGAACCTTCTTGGCCGTTGGTGTTCGTCAAAAGCGCGCGACGGATCGCCAATAACCTGTTTGATCCGGAAGATGAAATCACATATCATCATCGTTCTCGCGTTGCCCTTACGCCAGCTAACGAACGATGCTCTAGGAGAAGCTGGAGATGATGTTGGTTGATGATGATGACTACCATTTGCACTTGACCTATCTCACTTATCCGTACCCGGTAAAGTGATACGGTTAGTTGAAGTCTAGCTAGACGAATGGCGAAGCATAAGTATAAGCCCTCTTCTACTCTATGTTGTGGAAGTATCTACGCAGAAAAGATGTAGGCAGGCAGATTCGTTTGCCCCTGTTGGACTTCCTGTGTGCAAAACAAACCAGAACTGACGCTGCTATGCTCCACCCTGCTTGGTTTTGCGGGGTCTATAATGTTCTCTAGCAGAAAAAAATAACAGTTGGCTTCCTGACAGAATAAAAAGACCAGCTTCTGTTTAAATTGGCTTATCGGTGTATTTCTTGTTCCGTTAAAGATTCTCCTTCACCTGTTGATACATTGTAATCATGATTTTTTCATTGTGCTGAGTCCAGGCGCGGTCCTATGGGGGGGGTGATCGGGGTGATCACCCCCCCCAAGCGGCAAAAAACCGTTATAAAATACCCGCAAAAGCTCGAATTTCTATAAAAAGTTGGAACTTTTCTTAGTAAATGCGTATTTCAATTTAAAAAATTTTCCACTCCGTGGGGGTGTTTATTCAACAAAAAAGTTAATTTATCACTTAAAAAGCTCAATTTTGAAAAATGTCGGTACACCAAACTCAAGCAACTGTAACTTGCTATTCCCTTGACCGAATTACACCAAATAACTTTTGTTGATAAGTAACTCAACAAAAGTGTGTTGTTGAGTGTTGATTTTGAATTTGCTATTAATGAAATGTAAACACAACCTTTTTTAAATTGTCACTTATTTCCCTCATATGCTTAAATTAACACGTGCAAATCGTAATAAATTTTATATTTGCTTCAAATTCAGTTCTTCAAAATTCTTGATTTTGTTTTGAATTTTAATGAAATGACAAAATGGAAAAAGTCACATAGGGGTTGAATATGGTTATAACACCTACATACTTGAAATATTTGTTCTGCGGTCGTCATACATTTATTGCAATATGCAGTTTCTTTATTTTTTGCTCAAATTTGAAAGGAAACAATAAAAAAATCATTTAACTTTAAACGTACGGAGTCATGTGATTTTCAATTTTCTTTATTTTTGAAATTTCTACCATGTTTAATGGATTAAAAGATCTTGGTCGTTCTAAGAGGTAAAAAAACCTTTGGCCTTCAAGTGTTAAATTGTCTTTAGTCTAAGAAATTTAAATTTTAGTCAATTTATCCATCGGAGTGATCAGTTTTCCAGTAGGCGTTAAAGAAACGTGTGACTTCAATTGACTGTCTAACTTTTTAATGTTTTTTTTTGCTATTTAGTCATCAATATTTCACTAAACAAATTCAAACGTAATAAACAACAAGTAATGATGCCGAATTAAATTCATTTTTGATGAAGCTTTGAGCAGCGAAAAGCTTTCCATTAGATTTTTTTTGTATTTCAAAATATTCTGTCTTTTTCTTTTGTTTACAGTTGGTTTATTGAGAATTTGTGAACTTTATGCAATCAAATCAGATGTTTAATGCTAACCTCATTTTGAAATCTAAAGTAGTGCTTTTTTCACTTGCGTTTACTAGAAATTGATGACTTTTCAAAATAACAGGGCTGGTAGCGGTTTGGCAATGAAAAAGTAGGGACTTTAGTGACCAAAATTTAAAAAAAAGTGACCAAATAGTGACTTTGAGGACCGAAAGTAACCAAATTGTGACTATGTAGAAAAAAAAGTAACTTTTAAGTACAAAAAATGTGACCAAATCAGGCCCGTGTGAAGGACCCGTCCATGGGAGGGGGGAGGGGGGGTGCGCTGCGGGGGGTTCGAAATTTAAATTTAGATAAAAATAATAACAATACCAAAAATAAAAAAAATTGAAAAGGAAAGTGTTTTCTTACACCGTTTGTCAATCATTTTCAACACACAAACAAAAAAAAATGACTGATAAACAAAATTTTGGAAACATATTACAATGAATGTTTCAAATTTTCGATAAGTCAAGAAAGTAACAAATTAATTAGTTTCAAAAGAATTTCTTAGCAAATTTAAAATTTAAAAAATCTGAATTCTAAAATAAATGTCCAATGTTGTACAAAACTTACCATGAATAGATGTTAGGAAAATGATAGTAATTGTTATTTTTTATTCATCTAAATATGGAATTCTTTTCCTCATTTTTAACTGGAAGTTTAGTTAGAAGTTTAGTCCGCTGTATATTTTTAAATTTGAACAAAAAATATTTAATCACGATTTAAAATGTGAATTACCGATTACTGAATAAGAAATGAATTTTGATCAGAATTTATTCAATGTTCGATGGTTTAATTTAATTTGATAAAAAGAAGAATATATTTATAACTATTTTAAAAGTGCCAGTTTTATAAACCAGACATAAAACCTTTAATAAAGTAAAATCCTCCAGTTATCAAAATTTCATTTTTGAAGCTTAAACAATAACTTGTTCAACTACACCGACAAAGAAATGTTTGAAAATGAGTAATTACGTGAATGATAAAAACTGATGAAAAATAAAAAATAATGAGTTCAAAACTTTTGTTATTTATATTGAAAGCACAAATCAAATACAAAGTTAGTAAACACTGCGTATTAAAATTTATTTTTAAAGTTGCTACTTAGAACAATTTTTCAGATTAATTTAAATCATGATCGATCCAAAAATCATGATTTCATATAAAAAAATTTTAACAAAAAGTTTTTAAATTTTCAATCGCAGGTTTTTAAGCTTTAAATTACAAGGTCTGAGTATTTTGTCTCTTTTGATTAAAATATTGGGTCCTGAAAGAACAGAAGCCTTAAATTATGTTTTATTATTAAAGATTTAGAGTTAAAGGCTTATGGTTGAAGAACATGAAAATTCAGAATTTAAAAACAAGTAAACAATAGTTAAAAAATGTCTTAAAAATTTAAAAAGTTTGATTAAAAAAAATCCAGCAAGTTGATTAGAAAATTGAAATAAAAACTGTACATTAAAATTCGGTAAATTCATTTGAAAATTAAAAAAATAGTATGGAAATAAAAAAGATTAGTTTTTAAAAACATTTTAGGAGGAGTTTTTTCAATAAACATGTTTCACTATAACCATTTTGGTGCTTATTTTTTTAAATTATTGATTTGGTAAATAGTGTCCTAAACTAGAAATTTTGTCAAATTCGGCCAAACACATTTAGTTTTGGTGATAAAGAGTTTATTACTAGTAAAATCAAACATTGATAGATAACTGATTATGGAAAAATGTCATTACAAGTATTTTTGACATCACAGCAGAAAGCGTAAAAAAACTTGATTCTATTTAAAGCTCATCAATTCATATAAAACTTTTATTTTTAAATAATATGTTTTTGATTTGAGTTTTTGTAAAAAAAAGTGCAGAAACTTCTCTAAAGATTTTTAAATATTTTCAAAAGTCATTTCAATAACAAAAGCTGATAGAAATATTGCATACATATTTAGATTCGGGGAAACCAAATTAGTTGAAATTACCGTTTAAATTCATTGCACCTAAGAAAAATGTAAATTTTGTGGCCTTGTGTAAATTTTTAAAACCCTTTTTTTAAGTATTTAGAAGAACAAAAAACACGAAATAAAATTGAGTATTAAATTGTTTTTTTTAAGAATATTTCATATCAACATAACAATTGTTATGACATAAAAGTTTTTTTTTAATGAAAAAAATTGTTCGTTTCAATCTCAATCTTAGTTACACATCTTAATAAAAACCCATTCTAAAGACGATATAGGGTTTTTGTATATCAAGTTTTGAGTTCCAATACAAAAGGTTGATTGAACTAAAAATTAAAATCTACAATCAAAGTTAGTTTTATTTCATGAACGTCAAATAATGTCGTGGATCGAAATGTCTCAAGCCAAGGGTGATTTATGCCGAAATTCCGCCGGAGGCGAAAAAATTTCTGACTGACTGATTACTATTTCATTTCATTATTACTTTTTCATTGGATTATTTTCGGAGAAAAAAGTGACTTTTGGTGATAAAAGTGACCATTTTTCGGAAAATAGTGACTTTAGTGACCAAATGATGAAAAAAGTGACTTTTTAGTGACTGACCCAAAAAAAGTGACCAAGTCACTAAAAAGTGACTCGCAGTTTCTGAACCACAGTAAAGGTTCTTTTTTGCGAATTTTTTTTTTCACCCTTAGTGTTTCACCATTTAAATATGAATTATAAACTTAAAATCAATAACCTATATTATGAAATTCAAAAAAATTATAAATTTCAGATCTGATTTTATTTAATTCTGTTTGAAATGTATCACATAAAACATTCATATTATGGATGACAATGAATAAAATTCAAGTACTGCCAAACAGGAATCGAATATAAAATATTCATAGTAAGAGTTTAAATTTAAAAAACATCTTCTCAAAAGATTTCAGCAACAAAAAATCAGAAGCAGAGATTACGTGTTATGACTTTTGTATTCCCTATGAGTTTTAACAGCCAAAAAGAAACATAAAGTATTTATGATAGCTATTTCGTTATTGAAGAATTGGCGTTGGCGATAGAGATTTAAATTGATCTCCAGAACCCAAAATCTGGATTCAAAACTATAAAACAAGGAAACAAAATTCACATTTTCCGAGATGAAAAGAATTTGGAAACTGATTTTGACTTATTAAGGATCACTGAATGCAAATTTGTATTTTTTATCAGCTCTTGTTTCTGATATAAATTTTGAAAATACAAGTTTCATTGAAAACATTTGTGCACTTTTTGGCAAAAATGTAAAGTATCAAACGATTTAGAAAAAAAAGTTTAACTTAATGGTCAATTTTCATGAAGACTGTGAGTAATTTATCATGAAAAAAAAAACTATAAAAGTAAGTATGTTTCCCCATTTAGTAAAATACAAAGATTATCTAGATGAAATCTGTGCTGTATTTTTCCGGGAATATGACAATTTTTGGCATTCCTCCCTCTAATCTGAATCATTAAATAAATAAAGGATGATGAAAAGATTTTACATAGTTTTTGTTGTTCATGTAGGTTAGTTACTTCATCAATTATCATTGATCGATTTCACTCTAAACTGTTTAGTTTTAAAATTACTAAATGCCAGATAATAAGAAAGGAATAAAATATAACAAAAAATCGAGTTTGCGACAATTTTTAGAAACAACATTCACCTTTCAAAATCAGTTAGCCACGGTTTTAATTTTTCCCATGTGTATTAAAAGTATCCCCTTATCATTCTACTTTTTTTTCGGCAACAAGGCAATCTATCACGCTTAACAGTCAGCAGATCTTTTAGTGATTTTTATCCAACACTACTGGATTTCAAGATCTACAGCAATTATGACTGCTTTCAGCACATCTACACAATAATATTTAAATTTTAAGTTGAAATTTAACTTAAGGTTTGATATTCTGAATCTTAAAACTTGGCTAGTTCAAATGCAAATGATTGAGACTCTTCACTAAAGAAAAGTATCAAAATATAAAAGTATTGAAAATTTTAAATGTTAACTTTAAAATCAAGAGCATATGATATTAAATTAGTTTCCAGAAGCTTCATATTCAGTAACTAATTTTGATAATCGTATTTTCTATTTTATTTATATTTAAAGTGTTGATTTTATATATAGTGTTTGAAAATTTGAAAATAATAATGCTAAATTTCAAAATCACGATTCAGTGAATGCCCCAATGAAGAATTTAATGCCCGTTAGTTTTGTTTGTTAATAAGTTTATCGGCCTTATCGGTGAAAAGTAAAATACTTCCGAAAAATTATAAAGTATCAGAGCGCTTATAATTAGAAGCTCAGGAAAAAAATGAAGATATCTTGAACAATTTTTTTCTACATTTTCATCTCTCAACAGCATGTGTATTATTTTTCATTGAAAAAATTACATTTATAACGAAAAATTCTATAAAGAGCTCTTAAAATGACAATTTCAAAATACCAGATATACCTAAAAATAAAAAATAAAATTATCAACATTCTTTCTCAGAGGATATTATAGATTCGCTGGTTGTTTTATAAAAGGATCTGTAAGTTGTGTAGAAGGATATTGAAATGAGTATGAAGAGAAACTTTGATAAAGTTTTCATAATTCATCTCTTGTTTCATACTTTTTTAAATACATGCAGTGTGCAGGTAATATTGTAGATTCATTTGCAACTGACCATCCCCCCTCCCGCGACCCCTCCCCCCTTCTTTCATTCACTCAAACGATCGTTTTTTCATCAGAAAAAAACGTTCCTTTATATCGACTGATTTTTGAAAATTGGAAAATCACCCCCCCCCCCCCCCCTGAGTCTTGAAGGAGACGTTAGTTGATTACCATTGGCTTTAGAAAAGTCGCTTATTATATATAGAGTAAAGCTAATGAATTGTTTATCCATATCAAGTCCATATCTACAAAAAAAAAGACAATCACTGTCTCGAAAATTTTCAACTATCCTATCTTAGATACATAAAAGTCTTGTCACCATAGTCACAAATCGTTACATCTAAAGTTTAAAATATGTTAAGATCTTATCATTTCACCAACCATCAATGGTTACAATGATGTGAAAATTTAATGTCAATTTTATCTCATCAAAATTATTGCATGTTCCATCATCTGTATATACTTCACCATCATCCTTCTTTGCATGTTCAGCACCGTTTTTCAAAGTTCTGTCCCACAACCTTCAAAATATGCATGTTCAAGCTATCCGGCACGTTTTCTGCATGTCAGCACATCTATCTGGACCAGCATGATGGAACTATCCGGGAACTAAAAGGCGTAAGGCATGTGAAGCACGTCACTCTAAGGAGAAAATTTAAAAAAAATAGTTCAAATTTAAAACTTATTTCGTTTCAATTTCCCATTTTCCAGTCGCCGCCCCCAAGTATCAGATTTTGGAGCCCCGCGAAGGCTACGTCCCCGTCTACATCCGGTACGGCAATCAGCCACTGTCCGAAATCAATCCTGCCCTGGCAGCGGCCTTCCATGAGCCGGTGTCCCGCGTGAATCGCGCCCGATTGGCAAGGGTAAGTTCAATTAACTATGGCGATGATGGTGGCGCACCCTTTTTTGCCACTCACTGTCCGGAACATGATTCGTTATTGGAAATTGATATTGGAAACTTTGGGCTTAGAAAAACAGGCAATCAACGGAACTATACAGGAGAGTTTTTCGTTCGACATTTGACGTTCATCGAACGCGCTCAATTTCCGATTTCTCGGAATAACATTATAGGAAATTTTATGAACCTGTATTGATACGTCTAATTTGCGTATACCATCGATTAAAATTGTGCAAACATTAAAACAAAAAATAACTACTGTCCCAGGAAAATTTATTGAAGAGAAATTATGCAACCATATTGGTAAAAATAATAGACATTAACTGAAACAGGCTTGTAAAAGAGGAAATCAATTGATCAAAGTATGTAATAGTGAATCATTTCAATCTTTAAAACTGAGGACAACTCAAATGTAGGGTGATAAGTTTTATTTTACCAATTTTTTTGTATTTGGTAAAAAGGAACTTAAAAAAATCAAATTTTTCTGAAACCGAGTGAGTACAGGTTACATACCATTTATCTCTTATCTCCATCTTTATTACCTGCGTGACTGATTTTTATTATGATATTTTGCTCGAACAATGCATGAATAATACAAATTAAAAAGGTTTTTTATTTTTACGTATTTTTTCAGCAAATAAAAAAAGGCATTAGAAATGATAGCTCAAATCGTTAACAATGTTAATGCGAATCGCAATTCCTACCAAATAAGTAAACGATCGTAAAAATGGTTACTTAAAGTCGGTATAAATCGGAGGTGATAAAAAGTCCGCCATGTTTTCAAATTTGTACTCCCGCGCGAGGTTCAAGTGAGAAAACAACCTTGTTGTTCTCTCTGCGATAAACAGTGCTACCAGATTGCTAATAATCAGATGGTTCATTTGAAAAAGGTGTCCAATGAGAGAAGCAGCAAATATTGTCGCTGGTAACGGTTAGCATGCATTGAAAGCAATCTTGTGGTCTCTCGCATACATTCAGAATGTACGAATAAGGTGTTGAATATCGTTCTATTTTTATAATTCTTATCGCTTAAGACAAAAGTTAAAAATATGTATGTATATTGCCTCCACTTTGGTAGGTAAATGCTGTTTTTTTTCGAGTTTTATGCGAGGATTCAATAATGTATATGAAACATATAACAAAGTTTGTTGCGAAATATACCTACAAAAAAGTTTGCTGGGTCTATTGTTTATTATTAAAATCTTTCACATTTACATTTTTTGTATTGAATAGAAACATTTAAAATACGTCCTTAAATCTTTGAAATGCTCAACTACATTTGTATAAGGATTCCTCTAGTAACAAAAAAGGAAAGTTTAAATCCTTTGATTTACTCAAAAAGCTCATTTGATTTGAAAATAGAATAAATCAAAATTTCATAAGTAAAAGTAATAGATTAAAACTATGCGGTTCAAATCTGATTCTTACAATCTTATTCAAATTCTAGATTTTAGTATGAAATTTGGCTTCCGAAAAAATTGCAATATAAACAATGTTAACCAATGCAAAAATAAAATAGAATTCTCTGCAATTTGTTTTACTGGAAAATAACGAAAACTTTTATTTTATTTTTTTTAATATCAATCAAGCAAATATCCTTGGATGATTAAAACTACAGATTATTTCATTTAAAAGATGGCAAAATCAACTCAAATTCTACTGATATTATAATTTTCAGCTGAATGATGTACCGTAAAATGGGGTGAGTAGGGACATAGAAGTAAATCGATACGCAAATGAGAAAAATTGTTGTGATCCGTCATTATTTTTTTTATTTTCAGGACCAAAACGTTCCTTGATTAATTGCGAAAAAACGAATATTAATTCAATTTACTTCATGTTGCTTGAATAAATCGAGAAAAAAAGTTTTTTGAAGCATAATAAAATCGCCAACTTTCATACTATGACAAGTCTTGTTTTTCATCATTTCAAATAGTTATGTGAAATGTCTACAAGTTTGGTATAAAGTAAACAATTCTTTCAACATGATTTTGGCGAAAAAAGGAAGCAAATTATCTAGAACTGGTTTGAATAGTGGCACATTTTAACAAAACATTCTTTGGCTCAATAATCGTGGGGTTAATCGGGACTTGTCTATAAAAGTGTTAAAAATCATCCAGAAATCAAGAAAAATATCTTCAAAGCGGAAAACTATGCACTCATTTGCCTCCAAAACACCAAATAATACTTTTTGCCACTTCATTGTATGGAACTGTCCCATAGTTAAATGGTGGAAGCTAACATGAACGAATTTTTAATGTTGAACAGTTTCTCAATAAACAAGCAACTGTCCTTATTCACCACACTTGACTAGGTGACTTGGTGAAGAATTTGAAATTTTGAAATTGAACTAACAATCATTATTATAAGTATACAATCTCTTGCAATTTGAGTTCCCCAACGAATCTAGATAATTATTTCTTGATTGTGAAGCTCATTTAGGAGCTGAATTTTGAATACATTTCTATTAGTTTTAAATCTATATTTGGCACCTGAACTCAGTATTCGAACTTTGCATCTTTGCATCGGATTTCAATACGATTTCTGAAATATACAGAAAAAAACGTATCCTGAATTCAGAATGCAAATCAGCATAATTTTTTTACTGTCAATCATGAAGCTTTAATTTTAATTCTGATGTTTTGAATTTCATTCTTCAGTGTTTTATTTTTTTTATAATTTTTCACCCGACTTGCAAATTTTAATTTAAGTGTGAATCAAATGAAAAATAATTGATCTTATTCTGAGTTTTCAATTCTGTATCTCCATTTCAAAGCTTAAAATTTTTTAATTCTGCATAAAAACATATTTTCCTTTTTTTAAAAGATTCAGAAGAATTTAGTTTAAGAACTTCGAATAAATATCAAACAATAACTCTGGATAGTTTCTAAGTTTATTTTTTTCATATTTGGAAAATTATTATTAAAACATTTATAGAAAAGGGGTGTGAGTTTCAAAAATCAATAATCAAATTGTTAATGAATCGCCAAACCAAATTTAAACGATTTCAAAACAGCTTTTCATTTCTATTTTTTAATATTTGTTCGAACCGAAAATCAAGACGTCCGAACTGGATACCGAATCTGAAATTTAAAAACGGAAATACTAATATGATTTTGATAATTCGGAACCAGAACATCTGGAATAAGTTTGATCTCCTTTAAAAGTTAATGTTCAGAAACGAATTTCTATCAACAAGCATACAAAATTTGAAAAAAATGAAGCAGAATTCCGAACCGAAAATTGTTTCTGGAGGTTTTGGCATTATGTATCTCTTAGTTAATATTGATACTTCGAATAACCTTATTCAATGATCAAAATTTGATTAGAAATTTCAAATTTTGAGTGTATCACTTGCTTTTCTGAACCCTCGTGGGGGGATTTGCATGCATATGAACTGAGTTTTTACAATTTTAGTTTGCCAGTTGTATTTACAGCTATTTCTAGCTATTATTTTCCAAAAAGTTTGGCAAGAAATCTTTTTTTTTAATATTATTAAGTTTTAAAGGATTGCATTTTAGCTTAAAATGTAAATCCTGAAGTTTTAATGAATCATTTTTAGTGAAAGTTAGAGAATTTAGGGAGCGTATCTTCTAAAAAAAATCACAGTGTCTTTATTTGAGAGTATTTGATATCAATTAAAAGAAAAATTCGGCATGTCTGTAAATTTGCCACATGATAGTGGAGTCTATCTGCTATACAACGCACTTTTCACTCAAAAATCGATCGGGGGGACTAGAACAAATTTTTTTTAAGATAAGCAAACAAAATACACAAGTAAATTTTGAAGGTTTTACTAAAAACTTCAAATTTAAATGTAATAAAACTTTTTCCAAAATAAATACAGGGAGCGAAATAAGAATAGCACCACTATGTGTTTTGCTTGTTAAAATATGATTGATTGAAAATCATCAAAGTTTTTTTCTATAAATGGTTTTGAATTGTTTAACGGATAAATCAAGCATAAGTTTAGTTTTTTTGGACGTTGCAATTGGCGTTGAGGACCAAAACTATGGAAAAAGGGTGCGAAATAAGAATAACACCACTTGTGTTTTTCAACGAAAACAAGATTATTTCTAGAAACTTACTGTGTAAAAGTGAATGATAATGCTTCTACGAATTATTTGAATAGATAACTGCATTTTAAGGAGTTTTCAAGAATTCCAAAGATTTTCAAAATTTTTAAAATGGTGTTTTAAGAGATGCTCTTCTAGAACTAAGGAATTTGATATTTGAGCTGTAATTCTTTACCAAACTACTTACTTTCTTCATTAAAATGACGTGAAATGATGAATTAAACATTTTCGGTTTATTTTAAATCAGAAAAAGCAGATTGGAATTCATAAACTTAGATTTTTCAGTAAACATCACTTTTTCTAGTTTCAAGTCATAGATGGCAGCACTATCTTGCTGTTAAAACCAAATTTAGTCTCAATATGGGTTTTTCAGGTTTATTTAGGCCATATTCATCATTTCGAGGTAGTTTTCCAATACAGTTTTGTTTGAGTTCACGCTGCAGAAATCTTTTCCGGATTTGCAAAAAAATCATCAGAATATATAGCCGCCAAAATTCCTGCTCATCTCAACTTCAGATTCAATTTCAAATCATACCAATAATACTGCCAGTTATCTGGTTCATCAAACTCCATCGAAAAGTACAAAATTATTCGGATTATCGGTCAAAGAAATTCACTTTTATCGGTCCTTAATGAAATTTTTTTTTTATATTGTGATCTTGGAATTTACAAGGCGGTCATGCGGTACCAAGTACTTATTTCCTGACCAAAATCATCCAGCACACCTGAATTAATCCCAGCTATATGAAAATGGGCATCGATTCGGTTTAATTACAAGATAGTGCTGCCATCTATGACTTGAAACTAGAGAAATAGCGTTTGACTATTTAAAAACATTAGTATTTTTAAATTTGAAGCCTGTTTTTTTATCCAAATTCAGCCTCAAATCTATGTTTCGTCAATTTGCATCATACTAATGAATGATAATGAAGAAATAACGCAGTTTGATAAATTATTATAGCTCAAGTATCAAATTCCTAAACGCTAGAGGAGCATCTCTTAAAACCCCCTTTAAAACCTTTGGAGATCTTTAAAATTCTAGAAAACTCCTTAAAATACAGTTATCTATTCAAATAATTCGTAGAAGCATTACTATTCACTTTTACACGGTAAATTTTTAAAAATTATCTTGATTTTGTTGAAAAACACAAGTGGTGTTATTCTTATTTCGCACCCTTTTCTCCATAGTTTTGGTCCTCAACGCCAGTTGCGACGTCCAAAAAAAGTAAACTTATGCTTAATTTATCCGTTAAACAATTCAAAATAATTTGTAGAAGAGAATTTTGGTGATTTTCAATCATTCACATTTTAACAAGCATAACACATAGTGGTGCTATTCTTATTTCGATCACTGTATAAACTCAAAATATTTTGATAAAAAATATTATAACAAAATATGTGACAAAATTTCGAAAAAAAAAAATTTAAAATTGAAATAAAATGTCTTAAGACACCTCTAGGAATAACTGGCAATACAGAAGAATATTAACAAAACCATAATTAAAGAGGTGAATTTTCAATTATAGAAGAGTGTCCCACATCAAATTGCATTACGGAAAAAACGCTGTAAAAAAATATCTAGAAGATCGATTCTTTTCAGACTTTCAGACAATATACTTTAAACCTTTTTTGATCTTTTGGTGTAACTCTAGTTCAATACCATATTCGTGCAATCGCAAATTTGACCAAATTGTACCGAAAAAAAATGCGCAACATCGCATGCGAAAACGACTTCTTCTATACGGAAACCAACTTTTCTTCATTTTTTTCTCAAACTTAACCTTTTTGAGACGCTCAATTGAGAATGCTTGTTTCAAAACAGCTCAATATTTTCCATAGGGCCTAAATAAGTTGCGGTGCGTTGGGAGAATTTATGTTCCTGTAAACAAAAGTGATTTCTTTTGCATCATATCACTTCAGGGCATCCTTTGAATAGTTTTACGAATAGAAATAAGTCGGAATGGTACAGGCAGAAGCATGATGAATCTAGTATGGTGGTCTCACATATCAAATCGCACGTCCAGCCACGTCCACCGGTTCCCTCGTCCAAAAGGGCCAAAAACTCCATCTGGTTTTCCCAAATGATACCCATCAGAATCAGATCTGGATTACTTGATTCGATCTTCTGGAGCAGCGATGGCAACAGACGGGGGTCCTCCTGAAGCAGCTGTTTCATCTCGATGAAGATCAAATGTTCCTGCAGGAAGGCCAGCCGCTTCTCGGACGATGGAATGTCATACTTCGCCATGTCACCATCCGACTCGATGACTTTCTGCTGCTTCCAGAGAGCTCTTGGAAGAAAATAGTGTTGAATAAGCATAAATATGTTATAAGTAATGGATAATTAATGTTACTCCCTGCTACCGGCAAAACTGGCACCGTCGTCTATTGTTCCAGCTTTGTTTACCAGCCCGGAACTCAGCCGGAAGAATATTTTTTTTCTTGTATGGATTACATTTGCAAAAATCATGGCTAAATCTTTATCTTAGCAATATATAGATGATTTGCAAAACTCCGTGTTTTACAAAAATCAGAGCACCTGGCATCCCGGCCAGTCAGCAGCCAAGCCAACAGCCAGTTGTCAAATTTCAGCTGCGTTTCGCCCACACCGCAACATTCAACCCTCGTCTACTTTTTGCCAAAGTGAGACCACCATATCTAGATTCATCATGAGCAGAAGTCCACCCTACAGCTTAGTTTGAAGTGGTGAAGCTTATCATTGTCTGATAAATGTTTGAGTCACATAACGAGGTTTCTGAAACTATAAACTTTATACAAATCGGTTGAGAAACAAGGGAGATATGGCGATCTTCAACGAGAAGTGTCCAATTGACATCAAGGTGGTCTGATAAGGGAGTTTTTTGTCTATTTAGGCTTTCAGGGTGCGTTCATAAAAAACTAATAATTAAAAATAAAAGATTTCAAGAATTCATTGAGGGTTTCAAAAGATTTTTTTTATTTTGAAGCTCTTGAATCTTTAAAGATACAAACCGCCAAACTTCCAATAGTGCTATATTGTCACTAAAAAGCAAATTAAAGTCAATATCAATTTTGTTGTTAAGAAGTTTGTAAAACTTTTTGTATAAATAGTAAAATTCAAGATAAATACACAATGGCCCGATAAGGTTTTTTTGCGTAAAAATTGCGTATAAACTCTTTTCAGGTGAACTTGCATTCGTTGGTCTCCATGCCAAAATGTTTCAAATAATGCCACTTCACGTCAATTCACTCTTTATAATTTATCTACTGTGAATAAAAAAATTTTGGCACTTAATTGCTTGGTTGAAGTGCGTTTATTTGGGAGAGTGCCGTGCGCCAAGCGATTAAGCACCTTCGTTAATTGCTTGAAAAGTACGGTTTTTACACCACGTTTTAACATTTTTTTGTGATCGTGAGCACGGTCCAAAGAGGGGTCTCTATTTCGATCAAAAAACGAAGATTATCTTAGGCTATTCCGATTCAATATTCCCTAAAAAGTTACCAAATTTTGATACCCTTATCGAAGTTCTGAGCCGCAATATTTTTTTTTTTTCATCGGATCAGTAGATTTAAAATGAACTTATATTTACTGTTCTATGAATTAATGAAACCGTATTTTTAACCAAGTTTTGTTTCGATTTTCCAAAATTATAAAATTGAAAAAAATGAAAAATTCAAATTTCCCTATTAAATGCTATTGAAAAGTACATTCTTTATTGCTTGAGTAATTAGAAAACATATTCGTATATTTGTTAGATAAAGGTTAACATTCACATCTCAAATAATTGTCATTTCCATGACTGATGATGGTAACTTTTGCAACGATAGTTTTGTTTCTTCCTGTTTTTCGAGTTCAAGCTTATTTTCCTTGATGATTTTTTTAGTTTAACAAGGAATAATCTAATATTTCTTTCTTTTTTCTTTACAGCAACTGCAAGGCGACGATCTAGTAAACAACACCTCCAGCAACTCTACCTCCATATCGGCATCGGATGAGCACCGAGTGAAGCAATTAGTTGCTGCTGAGTTAGCCAAACAAACCCGGCCGTGATTAGAAACTTAAATCAAATGTTTTTTTTTTTTTTTTCAAATCAGCTCTCCTGTTTTTAACTAACTTACAAACGCTACAACCAAGTGGAGTAGTTACCCATCGTGTTACGATTTCCAGTGCTGATAAACCTTGTTAGAAAAATAAAATTTTATTAGAACTACCAATAAATCCAACCGGAAAATATGATTTTGTTTCCTTTTTGTATTTATGATTTTGTTCAAGTCGTATGCAATAAATAACCTTCAACTGTCTGAACCGTTTTACAGATGCATTCCCGGGAAGGTATCAAGATTTGCCCAAGAAGGACGGATATGTGCCGGTGTACATTCGCGTAGGAAACACGCCCTTGGAACAAATCAACCGGGATTTGGCTGCGGCCTTCCAGGACAGCAATGCTCGTAGCATTCGAGGAACATTGATCCAGGTTGTTTTCCATTAACTAGAAATCCATTCATAATACTTAATAGGTAGTTGATTGTTTCAACATTTGATTTGCAGCAACTTAACCGCAATACACGTTTCTCGTCGGAATCGAGCAGCGCCTCGAGCGAGGAAATTGGAAACATCATTGCCAAGGGAATGCGTGCCCACCTGCGAAACCAGACTGATCCCAATTCCAGCTCCAACGAATCGAACTCATCTGAGCAAATCGGAAATGAAATAGCATCGCTCAAGGCAGCTTTGGCCACCAACAAAGTAAACTAACAGTTGATAAGGGCCTAAATACCCCCGACTACAACTCTGCTCCAAGACCGGAGCAATTCACTGCCATCAGCACTTCTATGGAGAGCAGAATGTGATTATACAATAAAAATAATAATAACAATTATGATTATCAAGTGAAACTTAGTTGTAATGCGCGTACTTCCACTGTGAGTTTTTCGAATCTTCGGGTCATCATCGATGCGATCTTTTCCTACTGAAATCAGCAAACACGCTGCTCTAGAAAAAATCCCACCGATAAGGGGTTTCGTCTCTTTTAAGCTAACTAAATTAGTAAATAAAACGTAGAATTAAAAACAAAGTGTTTTTTTTATTTTTGATGACCTACAATTAAACAAAATCTCTGATAAGGTGTTTTTCTTTGTAAATAACTCCTTGGATAAGAATAAAAAATAACAAAAATGACAAAAATGACAAAGATGACAAAAAAGACAAAAATGACAAAAATGACAAAAATGACAAAAATGACAAAAATGACAAAAATGACAAAAATGACAAAAATGACAAAAATGACAAAAATGACAAAAATGACAAAAATGACAAAAATGACAAAAATGACAAAAATGACAAAAATGACAAAAATGACAAAAATGACAAAAATGACAAAAATGACAAAAATGACAAAAATGACAAAAATGACAAAAATGACAAAAATGACAAAAATGACAAAAATGACAAAAATGACAAAAATGACAAAAATGACAAAAATGACAAAAATGACAAAAATGACAAAAATGACAAAAATGACAAAAATGACAAAAATGACAAAAATGACAAAAATGACAAAAATGACAAAAATGACAAAAATGACAAAAATGACAAAAATGACAAAAATGACAAAAATGACAAAAATGACAAAAATGACAAAAATGACAAAAATGACAAAAATGACAAAAATGACAAAAATGACAAAAATGACAAAAATGACAAAAATGACAAAAATGACAAAAATGACAAAAATGACAAAAATGACAAAAATGACAAAAATGACAAAAATGACAAAAATGACAAAAATGACAAAAATGACAAAAATGACAAAAATGACAAAAATGACAAAAATGACAAAAATGACAAAAATGACAAAAATGACAAAAATGACAAAAATGACAAAAATGACAAAAATGACAAAAATGACAAAAATGACAAGAATGACAAAAATGACAAAAATGACAAAAATGACAAAAATGACACAAATGACGAAAATGACAAAAATGACAAAAGTGACAAAAATGACAAAAATGACAAAAATGACAAAAATGACAAAAATGACAAAAATGACAAAAATGACAAAAATGACAAAAATGGCAAAAATGACAAAAATGACAAAAAAGACAAAAATGACAAAAATGACAAAAATGGCAAAAATGACAAAAATGACAAAAATGACAAAAATGACAAAAATGACAAAAATGACAAAAATGACAAAAATGACAAAAATGACAAAAATGACAAAAATGACAAAAATGACAAAAATGACAAAAATGACAAAAATGACAAAAATGACAAAAATGACAAAAATGACAAAAATGACAAAAATGACAAAAATGACAAAAATGACAAAAATGACAAAAATGACAAAAATGACAAAAATGACAAAAATGACAAAAATGACAAAAATGACAAAAATGACAAAAATGACAAAAATGACAAAAATGACAAAAATGACAAAAATGACAAAAATGACAAAAATGAAAAAAATGACAAAAATGACAAAAATGAAAAAAATGACAAAAATGACAAAAATGACAAAAATGACAAAAATGACAAAAATGACAAAAATGACAAAAATGACAAAAATGACAAAAATGACAAAAATGACAAAAATGACAAAAATGACAAAAATGACAAAAATGACAAAAATGACAAAAATGACAAAAATGACAAAAATGACAAAAATGACAAAAATGACAAAAATGACAAAAATGACAAAAATGACAAAAATGACAAAAATGACAAAAATGACAAAAATGACAAAAATGACAAAAATGACAAAAATGACAAAAATGACAAAAATGACAAAAATGACAAAAATGACAAAAATGACAAAAATGACAAAAATGACAAAAATGACAAAAATGACAAAAATGACAAAAATGACAAAAATGACAAAAATGACAAAAATGACAAAAATGACAAAAATGACAAAAATGACAAAAATGACAAAAATGACAAAAATGACAAAAATGACAAAAATGACAAAAATGACAAAAATGACAAAAATGACAAAAATGACAAAAATGACAAAAGTGACAAAAATGACAAAAATGACAAAAATGACAAAAATGACAAAAATTACAAAAATGACAAAAATGACAAACCTGACAAAAATGACAAAAATGACAAAAATGACAAAAATGACAAAATTGACAAAAATGACAAAAATGACAAAAATGACAAAAATGACAAAAATGACAAAAATGATTTAAATGACAAAAATTACAAAAATTTCAAAAAAGTTCATTTTCAAATGTTTTATGTCTTATCTAGATTTTGATATTTTTTTCATGTTTCGATTCTACATATTCGCGGTTAACTGGGAAAAATCCGAATTTGCTATTAATATTTAATTTTCACTGATTTCAAATTTAGTTTTAAATATTCAGACAAGCTTAGATCAAATTAATTTAAACTTCATACAAAATCAGATTTTGAACTTATTTATTATCCTCCTTTCAATCTATATGATTCAGATTTAGCCTAGGTATTCTTGTTGTAGAGATCAATACCTTAAAAAATTAAATTCTACTATTTTTATTTATTATGACTTATGAGGGATAAAATTATAAAGTAAAATATCACACGTCTACTTAGGCCTCACAGCAAACTAGCTTCCGAAAGAAAAACTAATTGATTCATAAAAAAAAGAACATAACAACTATTTCTGAAATCAGTTTTAAAGTTTTTTAATCATTTTATGACTATATCTCAAATTCAAATTGACTAAAATTTACTTGAAAATTTCTTCTTAATTCCCGCATTTTGCTAAATTGGGTAAAATTACCAAGAAGAAAACTGCTATCACTTTTTTCTTAGAAGTCTAAAATACTCTTCGGGAAAGTTGATCATTGAATTAAAACCTTCATTTTTTTAAATCTTTGCAATGTTCTAAAGGTATGCCAAAAAGCGCACAAGAGCTCATAGAAAAAAAAAACGAAAAATAGGGGAGAATGAGGATACTTGATCTCTGGGGATACTTGATTCCTTACCTATATCTCGAAACTGAAATGACTTACAATATGATCACATGTTCTAGAAAAACGTGCTAAATGGACCAAAACAACTATGCTTTAAACTCAAAAAATTTTAACAAAATAATTTTTTGAGCTTTTGAACTTTGTTTGAAAAATTTCACAAAATACGACTTGAAGATCTTTTTTTCACTTTAAAATGTTTGACATAAGAAAATTTAAACAAAAATATATATTCCAATACCTTAATCGTTAGAGTGTAATATGAACTTCATTATACCATATTTTCAAAAAGATGGTAAACTCTCAACATTTTTCAGATAAAGTTTTCTAAAATGTTCATTATGGGTTCAATTGATCCCTAGAGTTTAAAAACGTATTTTTTTCTTCTAAATAGACCATTGCCAATTTCAAGATTACAATTATTCATCCAATAACTGATATTTATACAATACTTGTCTGGCAAAAAGGGCAAAGAAAGATGATTTTCTCTAAAAATTCAGAAAATAGTGCCTTAAATTATTCAATTACAATGTTTCGGAATTTTCTTCTTCTGACATTTATAAATGTAATGTATTTAAAGATTTGAATTTATTTTTGTCAGTTTAGTTAAGTAATTAATAAA
This sequence comes from Uranotaenia lowii, assembly GCF_029784155.1. Classification (NCBI taxonomy): domain Eukaryota; kingdom Metazoa; phylum Arthropoda; class Insecta; order Diptera; family Culicidae; genus Uranotaenia; species Uranotaenia lowii. The sequence goes on along the minus strand of NW_026598424.1, from coordinate 1,525 downwards.
TCCTTTTTTTAATTAAGAACTCACTGTAACAATTTTATTATTCCAAAATTTCCTCTCGAAAATGTGTTGGCAAAAATTTATTAAGGAATTTAAAAAATATAAAAACTTAGCTTCCGATTGTATTTCACTTCTATTCATATTGAGGAATGTGTGGCATCGGAACATAGAGCAGCGGGTTTACGGTAGAGATGGAAGGTCTGCGTTGCTTGTGCCTCGTATGCTCCTCCGAGCTTAGCGAATTGCTGTTGCTGTTGGAGTCCACCTTTTCATTCCGTTGTAGAATCTGTACCGAAAAGAAATCAATTAAGATAAAAAACTAAATCATTAGCGATATTTTCAAAATAAAATGTATTAAAGCATTCGTAAAAATTGTGTATTGATAAAGTTATAATAAGTTAATTTCATACTATAAATCAACATAATTACATTTCTAAAATATCAGAGTAGGCACTGACCATATAACGAGACCACACTGATGGAAAATACACTACAAGTTTCAGTAAGATCAACCCAAAATTCTTGAAGTTTCATTTATGACGGTTGCCATGTAAAAATCTTTATTAATTTGGAAGTTTTTGAATATTTTTTCATCGACTACATTATTTGATCTGTAAGCTACTTCCTGCACATAAAAAAAAAATTTAATCATTTTGAAATTCTTAAAAAGTCATTCACTAATGTTTTAATGTTGTCTACAACTATGAAACGTGGGGCTCTGAATCATTTTTAACAGTTTCTGTGCTTATTATAAAATCCTTTTGGATGCACAATTTTTTGAAATTTACTAAAGACAATCCAGATGGTGATTTAAAAAAAAATCAAAACGAACTTACCTCAGCCAGTTCTTCCTTGGTCAGCTGGATGGAACCATCCTTGGTGATGGAAGCACACTCTTTGGCAGAAACCAGGCGAAGGAAAGATTATTATTCATGACGTTCATCCTACAAATGGTTCACTACTCACCAGCTTGCATCAGCAGCATGCTGATCCCCAAAATTGCCAGAAGCATTGCTAGGGGAAACTGTTTGCGCATAATTTGCATTTTTATTGAACCTGCTGTTTTCACGATAAAAAACGCACAAAAAAAACGAAATTAGCTATGGACACAGAAAACGACCGGTAAGACTTCTCCTTGAACGCACTCGAAGTGTAATGACGAGTTGCTCGCATTATAGGAGTATATTTTGGAAAAACTTTTAATCAAACTGGAGTACTTTGGTATAAAACGTCTCAGTAATAAAAGTGCTTAAGTATGAACTAGTGTTATTGTCATTCGATCCCACGAAACATTCTATCCTCCGAATAAAAGCCATCGAAAGGTTCCTTTTAATTCAATCACGGTATAAGAAAATTTCAGATACCGGTATTTCGATAGCAACTTGCTATCTTCTTGAGTGAGCGTTTTTGATTGATGACTCTTTCATGAAATATCAACAAAATTAACAAGTAATCCAGAAAACTGATTTATCAATATAGAAGATGAACGACAAAGCTGGTTTAAACTTCTATAAATACCTAAACAAAA
>NW_026598423.1:0-127000 GCF_029784155.1 Uranotaenia lowii | reverse complement strand
TGCTGGTTAAGTTGTTCGTCGGCTGGTCGCGTATTAGCTTAAATTTCTTTAAAATGTTGTACAGATTTGTTATTACAAATGTTCCGATTATTGGTGTTTTCAATATGCCCAGGAAGATTATTGTACTTTGAAGGACCTATAAAAGGAATTCGTCGCTGCCCGAGACTAGAAAACGATTAATTCTGTAAAATATTAGAGGAATTGAGATTGTCAATGACAAAACGACATGTTTGTAAATCACATAATTTCTTTAACGGTAAGATATTGTGAGATCGATCAGAGTATAGTAATTTGAAGGAATACCGGCTGGGAAGATCAAACATCGGTTTTGTAAAACTTGAAGCCGAGAGAGCAAGGATAATGCACAAGGATGCAACGTTATACAACCCGTGTAGAGAACATCTCTCAGATTTAAGCTTTTTTGGGCTGAGTTAGCTTTTTTGATCAGATTTAAGCTTTCATCTCCAGTGCTATCAAGGTAAAAAAGTTTAAACCTGATAAAATAAAGCTTAAACACCAAATTCACTACCAATTAGCAAATAGATCATGGTCTCACATTTTAATAGAGTAAACGTATAAGGTCGTTATAAAATTTTGAAATGACGCGATGCGTTAAAAAATTTTCACTTTCCATAAAATTCCAATGAAAGATGAATTTCTTGCATATCATCAATGTAATAGCGCCAAGTTATTATTCCCAGATATTTGAAATTAACATTTTTTTCTACAAAGTTGTTCGAAAAACTTGGATCCCTGTGTGCTTGAATCTCCATTCGAGATGAGCGAAAATTCATGTATCTTGTTTTCATGAGATTGAAGGCAAGTAGATTGGTGGAAAAGTATTGCTATTAGATTAGGGTTGCCAGATTGTCCGGTTTTATCCGGGTTTGCCCGGATATTAAATACCAAATTTGGGAAAAGTCCGGTCTGGCCGGATTTCATTGAAAACAGTCCGGATTTTGCCCGGATTTATTCACTTTATTTGCCAAATCAATCAAAAATAACCGCACTTTTTTATCTTCGCGTCCAAATCTAATTTTTCTGAGCAATTTCCAGAAAAACATGAAAGATTTTTGGATGCCTAAAACAAGATAATAAATAATTTGATGATTTTTAATGAAAAAAAAGGATTTCAAGTGTTTTAATTTTGTAACTAGCTGACCCGGTGTGCTTTGCTACACCTTTCAAAAGCAAATGCTATTTTCAGATATTATTCAAATTTTTATTGTTTTGTTGGCATTTTTGTCCATTTCCCGGATTTAAAAAAAAACATTAAATATAAGCTTTCCTGTTCCCTTCCTCTGATTCCAATTGCATCCTCCTACTGCACTAAAGGAATTGTTTCACATAGACAAATTTCTCGTATTGAAATACCATCTCATGCCAAATTTGGTTTTATTTGCGTAGTAAATTCTTGAGTTATGCATAAACTTGAAAGGAAGTACCATCCCCCTCCCGTTCTCCCCACTGAATGGAGGGGTGAGAGCTTAATATTCATAAAAGTATTTTTTGTACTCAAATACTTTTTGATGCCAAATTTTATTTCATTTGCTCGATTAATTCTCGAGTTACGCAAACATTTGTAAGGAAGCTCCCCGTTCCTACTTTATATCTTTCTGCTGAAAAAAGGTGGGGCTTCAATTTATAATAGAAACATTTCTCGTATTCAAATACCCTCACATGCCAAATATGGTTCCTTTTGCTAGATCAGCTCTCTAGTTATATTGGAAATTGTAAGGGAGACCTCTCCTCCCCCTTTTCATCCACCTCTTTGAAGGAGTGAGGGATACCACATATTCATAGAAGCATTTCTCGTACCCAAATATCGGTCCATGTAAAATTTGGTTCCATTTTCTGTTGTATTTCTCGAGTTATGCAGTAAAAATTGTATGAACTCCCTTTCCGCTTACCTTTCTATCCGCTGGAAGAAGGAAGGGGTCTCCAACAATCATTAGAACATATCACGTTTCCAAATACCCGCCCATGCCAAATTTGGTTCCATTTGCTTAATTAGTTTTTGAGTTATGTAAAAAATTATAAAAGAGCCCCCTTTCCTCTTTATATCTCTTTACTGGAAAGAGGGAGGGGTCTTTAATAATCATATAAATATTTTTTGTATCCAAATATCCTCCCATGCCAAATTTGGCTCCATTTGCTTAATTAGTTTTTGAGTTATGTAAAAAATTATAGAAAAGGCCCCTCCCTCCTTTATATCTTCCAATTGGAAAGAGGGAGGGGTCTCAAATAATCATTGAAATATTTTTCGTATCCAAATACCTTCCCATGCCAAATTTGGTTCCAATATCTTGATTAGATTTCGAATTATATGAAAAATTGTAAGGTAGCCCCCCTCCCCCCTTCCTATCATCCCACTGAGATGAGGGAGGGGTACCGTATATAAATAGAAATATTCCTCGTTCCCAGATACCACCCCATGCCAAATTTGATACCATTTGCTTGATTGGATCTCGAGTTATGCAAAAAAATGTCTTTTGTTTGGGAGGCCCCTCCCTCTCCGCATGAGAGAGGGAGGGGTCTCATACCATTATAGGAACCTTCTCCTGCCTCCAATATCCCCACCTGCTAAGTTTCACGCAAATCGGTTCAGTAGTTTCCGAGTCTATAGGGAACAGACAGACAGACAGACAGACAGAAATTCATTTTTATATATATAGATTCCTGGGTTATGATCAAATTTGCCCGGATAGTGCCTGGATTTTTGGATGACAGTTTCGAGTTAAATGTCCGGATTTTGCCAGGTTTTTAAATCAAATTGCCAGGATTTATCTGGCCCGTATAGGTGCTGAAAAAATTCTGGCAACCTTATGTTAGAACACTAAATCCTCCTCCATATTTTTGATAGTGGTATGTGAACATTTGTCCGAATAAAAGAAAGCCATATCTTACGCAAAAAGACGTGGTAAACCATGAAGTGCACTTATGTTATGAAAGTTATGTTATGCTTATGTCGTTTATGTATAGTAGAAATAAAAGAGGTCCGATGTAACTACCTTGAGGGACACCAACTTCAAGGATCTCTGAGGAAGTAAACGCATTTTCTATAGAGACAAATTGTTTTCTACCGATAAGGTTACTAAATATGGATGAGTTCGTTAGCGATGCCTCGAATTCCATAGCGTTCTATTTTATCGAGGAGTACATTAAACAAGTTTTATACAATCAATATTTTCAACTATTGTATCGACCAGTTCATTAACTGCAATCAGAGAGCTTGACCCAGATCTGAAACCATACTACAAGCGATAAAGCGTTTTATAATCAGCCAAAAATTAATTAATTCTGACTATTAATAATTTTTCAAAGACTTTACTGAAAACACTCAGAGTGAAAATGAGTCGATAATTATTCATATCAGTAGGGTCTCCAGATTTGAAGATTGGTGTGGTGGATTGATTCCTGTTTCTGATACATTGTTGAAACATTCCAAAAAATGCGACCAAAGGAACTAATTTTTCAAAACATTAAATGAAATTTTATCAGGTCCACAGTTTTTTTTTATTTTTCAATTACTAAATCGTTAGCATAACTTCAGTAGGAGTTGATGGTCTTCAGAAAATGGAACTAGAGATCTGATCAATTCTCGACAAGTTATCTTAGGAAGGATCAACATTAATATTTTGAGCGAGAGATCTACCATTACCTGTAAAGATTAGGAATTTAGATTAACTTATTAAAATTTACTTGTGATTAAAACTATAGAACTATTGAAAATGTTGACCAAAACCAAACCAACCAAAAAGAACCACTCAAAACAAAAAATTCTGATCCGTATCGTATGTCACATGTCATAATCGGGGGCAGATTTAATAGCGATGAGCAATTAGATAGTGAAGCTAAATGATTTTTCCTCTGCATCTGTACGTGTCATACCGAGTAGGATGTAGGTAGACCTACCCAAGTGATACAGAGCGAAAGCATTTCCAGCTCGAACGGTGGTGTGTTGCAGCAGATGTGTGCAAATATTAGTACATCCATTTTTATTCACCATGAAGCGCATCCCCGAGCAGGAGTACAGGCATTTTAATTCCCTGGAACACGAGGGGATGCGATGCAATTCAAATTCCATACGTCATCGCCCAACTACCCGAGGGGCTTAGTGGCATTTTGCATGGAGTGTATGTTCAAGTTTTTCCAAGATGTACCTACCACCGACTCTAGTAGACTAGACTTGCTTTGGACGGCGTATGTGTGTCGCCCTTGTGGATTTTATTTTGCGAAAAAAAAACCTACCCTAGAAAACGCCTCGAGTGGGTGTGTTTATTGTGGGTGGGCGGACGGCCTGGTTTGAAGACGCTAGGAATAGCTAGCTGGTAGGTCTTTACAGATGTCTATCTGGCGATATACCTACATTCACTTATACTTCAGGGGCAGGGGGCTGTTGAATGGAGCATTTTGTGCGATGTGCAGATAGTGTGTTCGTTCATAACATACAGACAGTAGTAGGTACTGTGTGGCGGCTTTCGGCGGAACATAAAACTGGGTTATCCTTTTCCGAGATGCTCTGCTTTTCGTTGTACAATGCGAGATTGATCGAGTGATAGATAGATAGATGGATGGATGGCAAAATGGTGCCGGGCTTCTTGGCATTCTGTCAAGCGAACATGTACCTAGCTACAACTTGGTGGTGCAACATCGGTGCATCCCATCGCATAAATATTTCGCCGATTTTCCATTGTGAGTTCTACATATGGAAATTTGCATCCGTCGGAAAATAAAAACTGCTGCTTCGAATTTGGACAATGTTGGGACTGTGCAACTGCTTCGGGGGAACTGAGTATCGGTTTCGGTGCTGAAGCAGAAAATGAGAGGTTTTACGATTTATTGCAGATGGATTACCTTCCTGCCGAGTTCTGCGCTTGTTGAAGAGTAAAATGACTATTGGTACGCTATTTTGCTACATGACCGAATGGATTCGAAACGTTCCCATTAGTGTGTTGACATTGGGGGCAGAATTGTTGAGTACGATAGTTTTGCGGTAATATAATTGGTTAAATTAAAAAAAATGCTTGTCGTGGATCAGTTTAACACAGTTAATCCTTTCAATTTCGTGGTTCAATTGGGCAACAGGTTGAGAAAATGGAGTGATTTCAATATCTTGGTAGCCAGATAACGCCTGATGGTGGTACCTGGAAAGACATCGAAACCCGGATCAGAAAGGCCCGATTTACGTTTGCGAGTATCCTAAACATCTGGCAGTCACGCAATATCTCTCTACGAACGAAAATCCGAATCTTCAACTCAAACGTCAAATCCGTATTGCTGTACGGGTGCGAAACTTGGTGCACATATGCGGTAACGACGCGAAAACTGCAAGTGTTTGTAAACCGCTGCCTGCGTAATATTATCCGTGCTTAATGGCCTGGTAACTGGATTTCGAATGAGGAACTACATCGCCGGTGTCATCAAAGGGCGCCAGAAATCGAGATTCAGGAACGTAAGTGGAGAAAGAGGCGCTAGATTGGAATCCAGAAGGACATCGAAGAAGAGGCAGACCCCACAGAAACTCGTGGCGGCGAAGCCTAGCAGCTGAAATCCGAAATGTCGACGAGAATCTTGACTGGGGACCAAGTGAAGAGGCTGGCTCCGGATCGTCAACAGTGGAGGTCTTTTACCACGGCCCTATGAACCGGACAATCGACGCGGGACCATTTAAGTAAGTAAGATGGTGGATCAGTTCAAAGTAATCAGTTATAAATATATTAACAGCAGTAAAAGTTATTTTGGTATTCAACTTTGAAAAACTTGTCTATATATATATAAAAATGAATGTTTGTCTGTCTGTCTGTTCCCTATAGACTCGGAAACTACTGAACCGATCATCGTCAAAATTGGCATCTGAGGGTTTTTGAGGCCGGGGATGGTTTCTGTAATACTCAAAACTCCATCCGACTTACGGGAGGGGGGCTTTCATACAAAATTTGTAGTTTTTCGAAGCAAGTTAAAGTCATGACATCCATTTTCTCGAGATTTTTTCTTCCTTTGGGCGGTTTGTTTTTCGTCTCTATGGTCGAGGCGTCGCAAGCCAACGTCGCAAAAGGTTAGTAACCATCGCATAGCATACTGATCAGTGGGAATATTTTGGCGCGTATTTCTCAACCAAGAATATTTTCAATGCAAGGGGTGGCGATATGAAGCCTTGATGTGATTTTTTTTCTACTTGATTCCTAGCTCATTTGAAGAGCACATGGTTATGAATGACTCCTAGATGAGACCCAGATTGACATTCTGAAATTGAAAAGTCATGGCATCCATTTTTCTTTTATTCGAGGGGTTTGTTTTTCGTCTTTATGGTCAGGCAAACGTCGTCGTAGCAAGTAGATAGTAACTGAAGCATACTGTTCATTCATTGATCGCTGGAAAAATTTAACAATCAGGCGCCTGTTTCTTAACCAAGTACCTATTTTTCTTATGCACGTGGGAGCGATATGCAACCTAGATGTGTTTTTTTCTTGCCTAATTGCACGTGGTAATAAATGACGCCTAGATGTGACACGGATTGGTATTTTATCAATCGAATCGAAACCAATTGAAAGATTTGCAAAAATACTTCCGTAATTAGTTCATGTTAATGTAGGTAGAATTCAACTTTTCATTCAAGGAACATTAGAACATGTTCAAACGTTCAACTTTATCTGTAAAAAATTAAAAACAATGTTTTCTTCTAGAAATTGTTACAACTGAAACGAATTTAGAAATGAAAATGAGAGCTTTTTATTTTAAATAATTCTGAAAAAAAACCATCATACTTTTTGCTACATACCAATTCAAGTACGTACTTAACATGAAAAGTGTTTTTGTGTTACATGGCTGCATAAAAGAGACTTTTGATCCGCTTCGTTTTTGAAAAGCGAGACTTTAGATCTGATATTCAACTGGACGCAAAATTTTTCTGTGAAATTTTTAGTATACCCTTTAAAGTGTTTAAAACAATATTCCCTCCTGTCAACTTACACGGTGGGGCAAGGACAAACGTCGAACTGATATTTTTTTTAAATATTTATATTTTTTGCCGTAGTAGAATTATTAAAAAAAAAAGAAATTTGCACTGTATTAAATACATAACTAATTTAATATATTTTTCATTACCATGATAAGTGCTGTTTGGGAAAAATTCAAGCTATAATGTCTCATGTCCACGAGTTTGGAATATGGCGAAACATTTTTTAAACTTAATTTTGGCGCAAGAGGATAGATATTCAAACTGCTTCGTAGGCGAGGATGGTGAAAAAAGCTGTTTGAAAATGGCTATTAAAAATCTTTTTCATGGTTTTTTTGCAAATTTCTTTAGCCTATTTTTTCAACTCCAAAAAATACCCCATCTAAAGCTTATCAGAAGCTGGAAGTGCTCATAAAACAGAATATTAGGAATCTACTCAAAAAACTGTCTCGATTCGCGCTGTTCATCGGTTTTAAAAATTCTATCTCCATAAAGTACAATCTGCAATAAATTCCAATATGCGAATCTATTTCTTTCAATTAGTAATTTTATGTAAACTCGAGCCGGTTAAGTTTGCCTACCTTCTTCAAACAGTGGGGGACAAAATTGGAAAAGATGGGGGAGCTCACATGTAAATTTAAGATAAAGAACTTTTCAAAGAAGGGACCATATTTAAAAAGAGTTTTTTTTTTGTGTACAGAGTACAAATTTGAGATCTTGAAAAACGAGTTTAGAGATCAAGTTTCAGTAAATAATATGTACCATTTTGAATTGCAATTCAGAACTGCAGCTGAAGCTCTCATTTTAAAGTTGTTGGTTCTGAAGTATGATGAGGTTTGATTTAAAAAAATGCTCTCTAAAATCTAAATTTGAATAAATTTTTACAATTTACATTTATTTTCGGAAGGTGTAGCAAAGCACAACGGGTCAGCTAGTATTCAATAAAATCAGAAATCGGATGTGTCACCTGACCATGACCATGACATATTGTCATGGGAGTTGCCTGAAACAGCTATCAAAGTTTAATAAGAACTTACAAAAGCATTTCATGGCTTTGTTGCAAAGCTTCAATTAGCTTTGAATGCCCTTTTTAAGCGTTCTTCTCCTTAACGTTTTAAAGATTTCTAAAACTTCGTTAACTGACCATACACTGACATGACACTTATAACAAAAGTCGAATCATTTTCTGTCTAATTTAGCCATCTACCATCGCCCATTGGATCTAAAGTGGACTAGTTTGACTGTTCGACTAACGCACTGGCTGACCTCACTGATTTTGACACTTCGCAATGTCATAACGAATTTTAAAGAGAATGGTCGTTTTGAGATTTGGTCGTGTGTAATTCGAAAAATTGGGAACACAAGGAAAGCTTAAGACACGCAGTTCTTGTTTTGATTCCTTATTTTCCAATTCCATATGCTGCGGAAACAAAACAAACATTAGGGTCCTCATTTTACTATCACTCACACATTTTTAGCAATAGTTCTCAGCTCAAATTTGAAAAAAATACTTCGAAAAAGAAATGAGTTTTTAAGAAATTAGATGTTTTTAGTATCAAGTAATGAAAAATCAATAATTTTATTTGTTAATCTAGCCTAACTGAAAACAGAAATATGAGAAAAATGGATTTAAACTTAAGAGTTAAACTATCCGGTGTCTAGAAAGGTTCAGCCTTCTCTTTCTGTATGTTTACTGGAGAATTTTAGTATATTGGATTCCCCTTTCTCTGAATAGTGTCGACGTACAAGTAGATATATGCACTTGTTTACAGCTTCCGGTCAAAACTACAAAAGAAGCTTACGAACATTCGATTCGGCACATTTGAATTCTTTTGAAGCTTTAACATTTAGATGTTTTATGGATTTTTTGTTTCAAGTAGAACCGCTGCCCCAGAATATTCAATGCTCAGTGAGTTGGTCCACTAGAAATATGTTGGAAAAAAGGTTTTAAAAGCATGTTGAAACATTTCAATAAGCAAACCTTCTTTTCAAAATTTTTAAGAATTTCCAACTGTTCATTCCCGGAGAAATTATCGTTAAGAAACCAAAAAATGCGCTAAATTTAATTCACAAAACGGGACTTGGATATTTGCTATCCTCGAACTGAGTTTTGAGTTAAATTTCTTGACCGTGCAGCTACACGAAACATTTCGCCGTAACCCATTTCTCGTTCGCAAAATTTTGTAAAAAGGACCTGCGAACTTTCATCTCAAAAGGGTGTTACGTCATCGTGAATCGACCCATAACGTGAAAGTAATAATTCGCCATGACAAAAATGAAAACACAAACTTCTATGTTTGATGATATAGAGACAAAACTTGTTCTACAAAGTTGTACCTAGATATTATCAAATTAAGAAACTTTCTTTATATAATGAATGCTCTATCTCTTTTCAGTGTAGAGTTATAAAACTGTTAGTTTAAAACATACTTTTTTTTATGTACATAACTTCAAATGCAACATAACATATGTCATAAAACAGCACATCGAAATGCAATGAAATCTTATCAGCTTTTCAAATAACCTGTAGCCCGATTTTATAATCGATATTGTTGTTTGTCCTAGAAAGTTGGGTGGCTATTCCCAACTGGAATAGCATTTCTTCAAAAGCGATCGATGCAGCACATTGGAATCGACATTGCGTACTGCTGGAAAAACTATTCAACAAACGCAATCGAGTGTCCCGTCAATATAGATACAACCTACTTACAAAACTTAAAGAGCTCAAAAAGCCATCGAAAAGACATTCTAAAACCGTGTCTCCTGAATATAACGAACTCGTACAGTAGGGGAGATAGGGGTATAATGGCCACCTTAAGGAAAACGCTTATTTAACCATAGAGAACAGCTGTAATATGTGAATTACATCATTGTTTCGTGTTCAGACACTCAAATAGTCTATTGCCTAATTGGATGAAACTTGAAAAAGCAGATAAAAACGTTTAAAAATGCATTTTAAAAATTTTTGCCGAAAGCTAAAAACCAGTCACTGTAGAGGCATAATGAGAAACCCCCCGAGGCAGTATGAGCACAATAAATGAAGGCATAATGAGCGTTTTCTGCCAGGGATTCTAGCAGCAAATTCGACTCGATGAAGTCAACTGAGTAATAGAGCTACAGCTTGACTTGTAACGTCTGACGATTTGGCCTATTGGTAAGATGTCGGAGAGGTAATCAGTAGGCTCGAGTTCGATTCCTGGTCGAGGTGATTTTTTTTTCCATTTATCATTCAAGATCATGATTGCACTGAACGGTGAGGCGTAGATTCATCAAACAAAGCAATAACAAAATAATCTAGGTCTGTTTGCAGAATTCATTATGTTTCTAGTGTTTTTTTTTTAACGGATGATGCTTCGATGCTGTTAGCCGTATAATGTAACAATAAAAAAAAATCAATCATGAATAGTATGTGCAAAAAAAAATCCCCTCGAACAAGAATCGAACTCGAGTCTACTGATTACCTCTCCGACAGCTTACCAACAGGCCAAATCGACAGACGAAACAAGCTAAGCTGTAGCTCTATTATCCAGTTGACTTCATCGAGTTGAATTCGCTGCTAGATTCCCCGGTAGAAAATGCTTATTATGCCTTCATTGAAAGTGCTCTGTTCGCCTCAAGTGAACAAATTAAAGTAAAAAAAGCGTTTTAAAATTGATTAAAGTGAAAAATCAAAAATGTTGAAAATTGAGAAACAATGTGTAGATCGTGTTGCAGTGTATACATTTCAGATCAAGATGATTTAAAGGTCATAAAAGCTTATTTGATGGTGCTCAAAAATTATAATATTTTCGTCACTTGAGAACCTAGCTGGTTTTTATTTAATATTTCTGTAAAGATGAAAAGGATATTTCTTTTTTGGTGAAAAATTAATACTATGGGTAGTACGAAACAAGTCCTTATGAAAGTTTGTTTAAGAAAATACGTACTTATGTAGAAAAAAGGAGTGCTCATTATGCCCCGGGTGCTCGTTATGCCCTCATCTCCCCTAAATCATTGTATTTATTTTTGATTTAATATTGTATAGATAGTAAAAAATAAAACAAAATTGAACAAACCAGTCTCAGTCGATGAATATTTTTAAGCCTTCATTTTAACACCCAGTACTGATATAAAAATCGTACCCATACCTCTGCCAATCAGCGATTACCTCCTAACAACGCTAACCGCTAAATCATCGAAAGGTTCATTCCGAGACTTCGGCCATAGTTCAGTCGGTATAACGTTGATTGTTTGTTTTTCTATAATATCCTTATTATAATCCCAGACAAAATCAAATCGCCCCCCCCTCGCCTCCTTCCTCCCATATGAATCCAACAATGTCATGCAAATTTTCATTTCTAAATTCAAAATTTTTAATTCTTTATCAAATTTTGATGAACGATTAAAAAGAATCAAGAGTAACAATCTCACTAAGGCCAGAGCCTCAAAATCCTATTCCAGATTCACAATTCTACTACAGTTTTTCAAAACATTCCTCATTTGTTTAAAGATATTTAAAGACTGTTCTTGAAAAAACGCTATTGAAAGTAATTCACAAATGAAGTTGGTACATGAATTTTGGGTGCAGCACATAGTCCATAACATTAAATTTCATTCGAATAATAAATACGAATTAAGAATAATAAAATTAGACTCACTGAGGTTACCAGATTGCCCAGATTTTGCCCGAAAGTTTGCAATTTATTTGCAAAATCTAAGAGAAATACAAATTGCGTGATCACAATTATGTATTTTGCGCAAATGTTATAGAAATAAACTGGCAGATGTGTTTCGATGAAAAATAAAAACTATTTCTCGTGTTTTTCCTTCTCGATTTTAATTGAAGAATTCCCAAATTTGCTTGGATATTGCCCGGATTTGGCAAGGTTTTAAGATAAAACAGCCTGGATTTGCCCTACCCGGATAGATGCGGAACAATATTTGGCAAGCTTTAAATAATTTCCGGTTCAAATTAAAAAAAATCAAAATTTGTTGCCTATGCTCTGATTCTGGAGTCTGTACCCAGTTTATTATTCTTGATTTTCATTTCGGTTCATAATTGGAACAAAATTCTGATTCGAGTCTTAGTTTTCCATTTGAAACTAAAATTAGTTTTATTTTCCATGTCCATCATATTGAAAGAAAATATTTAAAATTACAAATCGTTTTTAAGATTTGGATTTGAAATTTTTACTCTTAATTCTATTTCTCTTCTGCAGGATGGAAATTTAAAAAAGTTCCATAAAGGTGAACCAAAATTAAAATATTAGTGTTTCATAGTTTGGAATTTTCATTCAGATTCACTAGTTGAATAACGAATAAATGATTGAAGAAAAAATTCATACAGAATATTAAAGATTTAAAATTCACTTAAAAGATTTCCGGTTTAGGATTATGTTATAAAATGCTCATTTCGGTTCAAAATTATTGGAAATTTTTGTTTGGAATTCAGATTAAGAAATCGATTTCAAATTGAGCAATAAAATTTAGATTCAGGTTCAAAATGCAAAATTCAGATTGTGAAAATTGTCAAAAAAGAAACAAAACAAGTGAAAACTTCTATTATAAAATTAAATCTGAATTTCATGATTGCGTTCTTGAAAAAGCTAAATTTTAATTAATTTGTTTTCACAGGATTTCAATAATAAGGAAGTTTATAAATGATAACTTTTGGATGATAAAATAATTTGTACTTAATCTTTAGGTTCAGGGAAATTCAGGTGGAAAAATATTTTATTGGTTTGTTGTTAAACATTATTCATATTAAAGATACTTTGAAAACAAAGATTTTAACTAAAATTTCAACGAATTTCCAGGATTCTGGGAAAAACATCAAAGTATTTTTTTTATCTGTACTGAAAAGTATTTTAACATTCTTTACACCTCAACAATTACGAAGAGATAGAAAACCCCAAAAAAAAAACATTGTGACTATTAATTATCTATTTTTTTTTAAAGAAAATCAAAACTTCGTTTTAGCCATAAATTTCTTAGTAAACGGTTACTTCCAACTAAAGGGTCCATTTCCCGTCCATTTTCACGTTCCCGGGAATTCTTAGGATACCTGAAAAATTGAAAAATCGGATTTTTAATACTTTTCTACATTCGAAACGTAAATTATTCCAATACTATACTACTAGATTTGTAAAACATTACAATTAAATCAATCAACAGTAATTAAATCCAAAACAATATTGCAAAGAAAGTTTAAAAAATTAAAAAAAAAACTTCCTTTGCATACATCAGAGAAAGTTATTTCCACCTTAAATATTTTTTTCAACTTATTTTATAATTCACGCACTAGAGGATAAAGCAATATATAATGGTTTAATATCATGCAAATACATTAAATAAATTAATGTCAAATTGACTGCTTATTGCTGCAAAATTTTTCACTTTGGTTAGAAGTTGGTTTGAAGACTTCAGGTTATTCATCAAATCTCGTAAATTTTCAGATTACTGATTACAGATTGTTTCAAATAATGTTGATGATTAAGAAAACAAAAATATTTGAGTCTAAACCACCCAGTTTTTAATCGTTTTGCGGGATTCGGGAATTCCCGGGATGAATCTCTAGTGTTGTTTAACAAAAAACTGGAAATTTTGTTTTCAAGCATTTAATATTATACTTACCTATCAAATACTAACATATAAAAGGAAATAAAGGGCGCAAAGTAATCGATTAGATGATTTTTTTTCTGCATTCCGCATAACAACAATTATGCGCCTTTTATTTACTAGATTTTTGGAAGAATATTCGACAAAATCAGAACGGCAGTATCTTTATGGATGGCTGAAGAGCAGGATTCAGAATACAGAATTCGAGTTTCATAATATAGGAATCGAGATTAAAAATCAAAAGTAAATATTTAGAAACAAATATAGAACTCAGAAATCCAGGATTTAGATATCAGAGTTATTTTTTGGTAGTTTTTAACGACTGATATTGTTTAGAAAATAAAGATTCTAATTGGCATTTCAGTCTTTAGGAAGTAAAATACAAAATTTTATAACGTGCCCGAAGTTTCGGCCTTTGATTTTGGCCTTCTTCAAGGGATAATTTGGATTATACTGTATATGTTCCTGAGCGTATACTGTGTGAAGAGAATTTCTGTCGGATTTTAACTTATATCACAGAAATTTACAGAAATCCGACAGAAATTCTCTTCACACAGTATACGCTCAGGAACATATAAAGTATAATGCAAATTATCCCTTGAAGAAGGCCAAAATCGAAGGCCGAAACATCGGGCACGTTGTAAAATTCTGTATTTTGCTTCCTAAAGACCAAAATCAGAGTTCAGCAACAAGAAATGAGAAAACCTAAATAGAAAAATAAAAAATCTTAAATAAGATATTAGGAACCCCAGATTTCAGATGTCAGAAATTAGTAATTCGGGATTAAAAATCAAAAATCAGAACATAAGAAAAATCATCAAAGGAATTTAGAAATCAGAATTTAAAAATTAAAAATCTGAATTTCAATTAAGATTTCAGAAAGCAGCACTCTAAAATCACATTTTTGTAGCTAAATTCACAACGATAAAAATAAAAGAGAAAATACAGCTCTGATTCCAATAAATGGATTTCTTGAAAAATTGTTGACTGTTTGTTGTTAGATCCAATGTCTTAGATATATAATTTCAAATCCGGCTGAAATTTCGTATATTTTTTTTTAATAAATTCGAAATAGGAGAAACAGTCTTAGTAAATATACGTTTCGTTATTGAATATCTACCGTCGTATCACATTCGCTAATAATGTAGGTATCATGTTAGTAGATATGATGAGCTATTTGGTAAAAAACAGATAAACAAATAAACGTACCTTCCACATTTTCGCCGTAAAATCTTTCTTCCAAGGGTTCACCTGGTTTAATAATTTATAATTCACTTACATTACTTTAAAAAAATCACTTTCGTTTCAAAAACGTGTTCAATTTACAATTCGTTTGGCTGATTACACCAAGCAATATGTGATGTTAGATGCTCAACCTTCACTACAAATCGACCGGCACCCGGCCTCAAGGGGACGCTTGTAAAAAAAGAAAGAAATCGCACACACAATTCCCAGCCCGAAATTATTTTCGATTTGCTTTTTTTCGTTTCTCAAACTTTCGATGCCATTTGGGAGCTGCTCTGTTTCGTTCGCGTTTCCAGCTTTGTTGTTAGCAAGCACAGATTCCCTCGACCGACCGTGCGTTATTTGTTGGTTTGGAGCTTCGATCCGAGATGATCTTTTACTTTCGTTCGAACCGGCGGAAACCGAAAACTTTGTGGGACTGCTAGGAACTTGCTGAAGAGGCACCAGACTAGAAAAGTCAAACATGCCAAACCTTAACAAAGCGAGAGAGATTGAGTGAGGAAAAAAAACTTGCGCTCAATATTGGCTAATTAATTTCGTTTTCACTTCAGATTCCCACAAAATTATCGCCAGACATTTTTTATGGTCCTTTCACTTGTCATTTGAGGTCCCATAAGAACAAGCCATAAAACATTTGAATTTTTTTTTCAAATTTAAGTCAAATGTCTTAAGAATTACTATTGACCAAAAATGTGTGCATCTTTCAACAAAACATTAAACTTTGATATTATCGGAGTTGAATTCTGTACTCCGAAGTCAATCTGCGTAAAGAACGTAAGAAGAAAGCCA
This sequence comes from Uranotaenia lowii, assembly GCF_029784155.1. Classification (NCBI taxonomy): domain Eukaryota; kingdom Metazoa; phylum Arthropoda; class Insecta; order Diptera; family Culicidae; genus Uranotaenia; species Uranotaenia lowii. The sequence continues at coordinate 111,411 of NW_026598423.1, read as the reverse complement.
AAACAAATTAGAACATCATCTTCGAACTTTACAACTGGATAACTCACAAAGTCGAACAAAAGAATTCAACATCTTTCCTCTGCTTAACCCTTTCCTTCCCATGGTAGCACAGGTGATCCACAACTTTGCACAGCTCGCATTTGAACTGGGCGCCTTGGATCAACACCATTTTTTCACCGAATGTGTAGATATGAGTGAAGAAACAACGCATGAATTTTGAAGAAAATCGGTTCGCTAGGTTTTGTTTGGCAGATCAAAAGCTGCAAAAAAGTCGGATTTTTTTCGAATTTAAATCAAGTCGTCATTTGTTGTTCAATAACTTGACAAGTTTTTATAATTTCCTTCAAATAAAAATACTGACGTGCAGAAGGTTGCTTATGCAAGCAGAATCAAATGATGGTTTACTTAGATTTCAACTAAACATATAAATTTTTGAGTAAGTAAAGTGGATCACTGGTGATACACTGGGAACAAAACGTACTTTTCTTCTTGTGAGGCTTCTTATCAATACTCAAGAAAATCACTTCGTCAACAAAAAAAATCGCTTCAGGATAGTTATTTCATCTGCTTAAATGACCACATGTCTCAAAATATTTGTATAAGTTTGTGATTTTCTCGAAAAAAGGCATGTTTTGTTTTCCTTGCGCAAAGTGTCATGGCGGCCAATTGTTCAAGGCAAAAATGAAAATTTCAAATATTTCAATAAATAGACTTTCGAGGGATGCGTATATCAAAGAAGTTTTTTATCAAATAGGATCGTTTTTGTTTGTGATCAATGAAGTGATGACATTCCATGTTTTTTTTTTGCAATTATTTCCTGTTTTTCATTTGCACCTTATGTGTTGTTATCTTCCCAATGGAGCACATATGATCCACCTCAAAACCCAAATTTATCAAATGGATCATTAAAGTAGGCCTAAATTATGCATCTTTTGTTCTAGAACTTTAGCTGTAAATCAATATTTCTATTTTTTATACATAAAAAACCACGTGGGAAGGAAAGGGTTAAACTACCTCTTAAAAGTTCAACTGAACTCGGCCTCAGTATGGTGCTCATGGCAAAAGGGAACTCCGTCAGCCTATCGGCGATAATTAGTTAGATCCAACAGGTTTCAATTTCGGGTACATCCGGTCGGGGGCATCATGTTCCACAAGACGTTAATTTAATGGTAATTTCGGCATTTATTTAATTACTTTTCGAAGCGGTTTCCTGAGTCGATAAATGGGATTGGATTTTCTCGGATAGGTTTACTGTAAAATTTTGGCTTATCATCATTTGATCTTTCGATCGTTAGAAATCTTTATTTATGGCATGAATTTAAAAATTTCCACACTGGAAAAAAAATTAGAAGAATTAATGAATGAATGATTTATAGCTTTGATCTGGAAGCAAATTATGACTAAGCTGTCTAAAATTGGTTAAATGGTTATATTGAAATGTTTGTTTTTATTATCGACTTTTTCCGGTGAATAAATAACTACAAAATTACTTGCTAGTTGGTCCGGACGTTTCGAGCTACTTTTGGCGTTTCACTCCTCTTCAGCGGACCCTGCATGAAAAATTTATTTTTCCAAAATATACCATTTTACAATACTATTTTAAACTTACTTAATCTAGCGATCGTCTGTACTACTGTTTGTAGTTATTTGTTTACTTTTGATGTTATGTTTACATTTGTTTGTCAGTGTTTTGATCTTAGGTAAAATGGACATAAAATTTATAGAGTCCTTCTGTTTATTGACAACATCGTTGTCGTCCCTAATTTTAATGTGGAACATTTCTGCACAAATTCTTGTGTTATATTTTGAGACTTTTTCAAGAATATTCGTGTTTTTAAAGCCAAATATATGACCATATTCTATGCTATGTTGGGCTAGTCCAGATCCTCCAACCTTTTTGTTCTTAACGTCGTTTCTATGTTGCTCTTATCTTTTATGCAAAAACTGACTTGTTTCGCCAATATAATATTGTTTACATTCTCCACATTTTATGTCATAAACTACATTTGCTGTATTTTTTTCTTCGAAATTTTATCTTTAGTTTTTGTAAAAATTGTGTTTTCAACTTTGTCTAAGGACTTAAAGGCAACGTTGATGTCATATTGCTTAAAATATCGAGCTAGTTTTTCCCCTTCACCTGCGCAATACGGTATTGTTATAAAGTTTTTGGCTTATTCGATTTTTTCATCACTTAAACTGTTGTACATTCTATGCGTTCTCTCTTTTACAATTTTTGCTACAAGTTGTTCGGGATAGTTATTTATGTTTAGAATGTTTTTTTACAGTTTTAAGTGTTCTTTCCCCATAGTTTACATTTGTCAATTTCAACGCTCTATCAACTAATGCGACTATAGTGTTTACTTTGTGTGAAAAAGGGCTCACCGATCCAAAGTCCAGGTATCGTCCGTTCTCATCCGTCGGAAACCACTCTGTCGTCAAGCCGTCCTCTTCACGTCGCACAGTGGGCCAGGAACCACACTTTTGCGGTCAAAATTGACTGCAGGCCAGAGGCTTCGTTGTAGCTCATTGGTGTCTTCGACAAAGTTACTCGGCTATATTTGCGCTATCTATTGATGGATTTGAATTAGTTCTATTTTTCTCCGCAAGGTGGCGCCAAAATCTAACTTTTTACAGAAGCAAGATACAGGCATGGTTTCTTCTACAAAGTTGTTCATTATACCTTTAACATCAACTTTGTAGAACATTGTTAAGCTCTATGTTGTGTACTTAACATGCAAAAATAATAATTTAAGGAAACCTTGCAAAAAAAATGGTTTTTTTCACCTATTTTTGTGTTTAGCTATACAATACCTCAAATTTCCACAGTATTCGATTGGAATAGACTTAAATGAGATATTCTAGTGGAAAACTTATTCGTTTCGCCGATTTTTTCTGTCAAAATTGCAAAAAATTGGTTAAAATTATACATTTTTCAAATTGCAATAACTTGCTTGCGAGCAGTTTGGCGCACCTCATTTTTCGAGAAGTGACAGCTGTGATTATGATCTAAATGCATGTAAAAAATGTCGGTGGGTTCTCGTGGGTTCCTTGCCAAATGATTTAATAAAGTTGGTAGATTTCCAATACAAATCAACATACAGTACCGTTCATAATTGTATAGAAATTGGAAGCACGCGCACTGTCACTTCGACTTTGAACTTCCATAACTTTTTACTCTGCTGATATTTTTTGATCAAATTTTCTGCGTTAGATACATCAACTATCACACTATAATATCACAAAATTTGAGCTTTCTGGAGTTTTTGTGGTCTGAGAAACAGTAATTCTACGAAAATCGGACTTTTTGGACTTTTCTCATTCAAACTGCAATATCTCAGAAACTACGCTATATTTTTTATTGAAATTTTGCAGAGTGATTGTTGAAATATAAAGCTAGCATGTCTGAAGTTTTTGCAATGGACTAAAGCAATAATAAAACGACGAAAATTCGACTTTTCAACGAGTAATGTGGATGTTTTCTTTGAAAAAGGTCTTAAAATACGTTGATTTGTATTAAAAATCTACCAACTTTATTAAATCATTTGGCAAGGAACCCACGAGAACCCACCGACATTTTTTACATGCATTTAGATCATAGTCACAGCTGTCACTTCTCGAAAAATGAGGTGCGCCAAACTGCTCGCAAGCAAGTTATTGCAATTTGAAAAATGTATAATTTTAACCAATTTTTTGCAATTTTGACAGAAAAAATCGGCGAAACGAATAAGTTTTCCACTAGAATATCTCATTTAAGTCTATTCCAATCGAATACTGTGGAAATTTGAGGTATTGTATAGCTAAACACAAAAATAGGTGAAAAAAACCATTTTTTTTGCAAGGTTTCCTTAAATTATTATTTTTGCAAGTTAAGTACACAACAAAGAGCTTAACAATGTTCTACAAAGTTGATGTAAAAGGTGTAATGAACAACTTTGTAGAAGAAACCATGCCTGTATCTTGCTTCTGTAAAAAGTTAGATTTTGGCGCCACCTTGCGGAGAAAAATAGAACTAATTCAAATCCATCAATAGATAGCGCAAATATAGCCGAGTAACTTTGTCGAAGACACCAATGAGCTACAACGAAGCCTCTGGCCTGCAGTCAATTTTGACCGCAAAAGTGTGGTTCCTGGCCCACTGTGCGTCATACGATCATGTCCAAAAACTTGATTTTGCCATCCACTTCTTGCTCTATTGTGAACTTCACTTTAGAAAAATAAATTTAATTTAAGGTCCGCTGAAGAGGAGTCTGGAAGCGTCTGGATCAACTGGCAGGTAATTTAGTAGTTATTTATTCGCCGAAAAAAGTCGATAATAAAAACAAACAACTTATCGCGGCGATTAGCTAATTCAACAATTATATTGAAATGCTGTAGCAATTTCGTTTTAAGGGAATATGCCATAATGACAATTTACCAATCAGCGAGTCACGTGACGTAACTTGAAAAAGATCGCTTCGTAGAGCTGCGCTGACTCCAGTCATCTCTTAAGACAACAAATGTTAGCTCGTAAGAGTTGCGATCGTTCTTCGGTCTTCATCTATAACTAACTTTTCTTGTATTTCCTAGAATCTAGACATCGAGATGAAATTTCATGAGTAATCACATGACTTGCTAAATCAATAAACCTCTTTGGCGTGTTGTCTGAATTTCTTTGTCTGAATTTTCAGACTTTTATTTTACTAGATCCAATACTTCGTGGTATAAAAATTATATTTTTTGTCTGAGTTGTTTTAGTATCGTCAGAATCTTCGCTACACAGGAATAAAGAATGGTTTTCATTTAACAGTTATGAAAACTTGATGAGCTTCAAAAGTATTGAAACAACTTTTCACGAAACTAGTAAAAAAATCTCAAGTAACAATTTATCTGTCTTAAGGGACTTTATGTCAACTATGAAATAAAGCTATAAAAACCGCCTTTGATTAAAAAAAATCTATAATACTTCAATACAACAGTTAGCAGCGCGAAAAGACTCTTTACAATAGGTCTTGTAGATCAGATGTATAAAGATATGTAAAACCTTGGCAAGTCAAACAAACTTTTAACGTTCTATATGAATATCGCTAATGACACCTAATCATTGCATAATTTTCTTCTTTGAATTATTCTGCTTTGGAAATGATGTTTCAATAATAGTTTTAAAACAAAAAAATCTTATTCCAACCGAGTATAAAAAACAGAGTATAAAGTTGAATTTGGTTAGTTATCATTCTGTTTATAAATTCAATTTTCTCATTCTGAATTTTCAATTTAAAGTTTACCGCAAATATGTATGAGAAAATTCTGTAAAAACGATGGGCTTGCTGTCAACTGCAATTTCAAGCAATAAAAATATGATAAAAAATTTATGAAAATTAATATTTTCTAGAACTGAATTCTTTTGAATTCGATCCGATTTTTTTATTCTCTAACCATAAGGCTGGCCATGCTTGTATAAAGCATAATTAAGACGAGGGTTACTTCCTAAATAGAAAATTAACGTTTCCAAACTCACCATCATTGGCCATGAAAATGGCGATAATAAACGAAATTATTAAAAGTCGATACTGAACCCTATTTTTTTTCAGATGTTCGAAGAAGGTGAATTTGGACCCACTGAAAAGAAGAAAGGAGTCTCAAATAACCATTTCTTGTTTCTATATACTCTCCCAATCCCTATTTGCATAAAAAGTATCGAGTTACGCAAACATTGTATGAGAGCCCCCCTTTTTCCAATTTATCTTTCGACTGGAATGAGGGAATTTGGGAACCATAAGCATTGAAACATTTTTCGTTCCCAAATACCCTCCAATACTAAATTTGGTTTTTTAGAGATGACTCTAGATATGTCCCAAAAATGTAAAGGTCTTATCCGTCTCCTCTTCTTATTTCACTCAAAGGAAGGAAAGGAGGGTCTAAAAAAATAATAGAATAATGTTCGTACCCGAATAACTACATATGCTAAATTTGATTCCGTATGTTCCAATAGTCCCCAATTTAATCATAAAGTTGTATGCAAGGATGGAAAAATTCATTCACCAGCATGAATGCTAATGATTCTCAATCTCCGCTCCGTTTACGATGGTAGCATCAGCGATGCGAGCGTGAACAGACGATCGCCGATTGGTCGGATTGGCAATCCGAATGAATGAACTTTGAAAACGTTTGGATGAACGAAACGAAGCCCGAAACATTCGCCGCGTCCAATTGGATCGTTTTTTATTTTCACCACGACGTTCGTTGGATGAATTGATTCGCAAGTGAATGTCGAAACACAATCGCCAAACGATTGTAAGATTGCATTCGCGAATGTTTCCGTAACCGGTAAAGGATTGCGCCATCAGGTGCTTGTTTTTCGGCTAATTTTGTGCGTGTTTTAGCCCCCCCGCTCGCTGATGGTTTGTTTTCTCATGATGTTCTTTTAATTTATGTTCGAATGAAAACAGTCAGCATATAGTTAGAAAAAAATGGACTTTTGCACTTTGCTTAAATAACTAAATGGACAAAGAGGAGGTTTGTAAATGCCCACTCTTGCTCATGAAGCGAAGGGATTTAGTCTTTGTCTACTGGGACACTTTGTAACCTATATTGCCAAATAATAATTAAAATATGTTGAGATCGCAAAGCTATTTAACAATTTGACTAGTTTAAACATCCTGAATAGGAAAAAGGACAATGCTTTATTCCTAAATTAAGCTCAAAAAATGTTGCGAAATTTCAAAGCTCGTAATGAAGTTGTACTTATCCCATAGTTTCATAAATGTTATGGCATACTCAGCAACAGATTCTTCAATCTAAATTTAAAGTTAATTATTCTAAATTCTTATTTCTTAATTCTATATTCTAAATGATAAATTCTATATTCTAAATATAAATGAAATATAAATTCTTAATTCTAAATTCTAAATTCTAAATTCTAAATTCTAACTTGTAAATTCTTAATTCTAAATTTTAAATTCTAAATTCTAAATTCTAAATTCTAAATTCTAAATTCTAAATTCTAAATTCTAAATTCTAAATTCTAAATTCTAAATTCTAAATTCTAAATTCTAAATTCTAAATTCTAAATTCTAAATTCTAAATTCTAAATTCTAAATTCTAAATTCTAAATTCTAAATTCTAAATTCTAAATTCTAAATTCTAAATTCTAAATTCTAAATTCTAAATTCTAAATTCTAAATTCTAAATTCTAAATTCTAAATTCTAAATTCTAAATTCTAAATTCTAAATTCTAAATTCTAAATTCTAAATTCTAAATTCTAAATTCTAAATTCTAAATTCTAAATTCTAAATTCTAAATTCTAAATTCTAAATTCTAAATTCTAAATTCTAAATTCTAAATTCTAAATTCTAAATTCTAAATTCTAAATTCTAAATTCTAAATTCTAAATTCTAAATTCTAAATTCTAAATTCTAAATTCTAAATTCTAAATTCTAAATTCTAAATTCTAAATTCTAAATTCTGAATTCTGAATTCTAAATTCTAAATTCTAAATTCTAAATTCTCAATTCTAAATTCTAAATTCTAAATTCTAAATTCTAAATTCTAAATTCTAAATTCTAAATTCTAAATTCTAAATTCTAAATTCTAAATTCTAAATTCTAAATTCTAAATTCTAAATTCTAAATTCTAAATTCTTAATTCTTAATTCTTAATTCTAAATTCTAAATTCTAAATTCTAAATTCTAAATTCTAAATTCTAAATTCTAAATTCTAAATTCTAAATTCTAAATTCTAAATTCTAAATTCTAAATTCTAAATTCTAAATTCTAAATCCTAAATCCTAAATTCTTAATTCACGATTCCAAATCCTTGATTTCAAATGCTCAATTCTAAGTTCTTGATTCTAAATTTCAAATTCTCAATTCTAAATTCTCAATTCAAAATTTTAAATTCTGAATTCCAAAATCTTAATTCTAAATTCTCAACACAGAATTCCAAACATTTAGCACTACATTCTCAAGACTATATTCTTAATTTCTAAATTTAAATTGTGAAATCGAAATTGTAGTTTTTGAATTCTTAATTGTTTATTTTACATTGTAATTCAAAATTTCTTATCATAATTTTTCAATTCTTAATTTTTTATGTTAACATTAAATTTGAAAATTATTTACTTCAAAATTTAAAATATTTCAATTTCAAAATTTCAATTTGTCTTAGTAAATAATTCATTTCTTAATTCTTAATTAAAATTATAAAATCTTAATTCTTGATTCTAAATACAGAAAGAATTTAGAATTGAGAGCTTCGAAGAGTTTTTAGTTATAGATTTTGAATTAAGAATAAGGATTTCAGATTTAAACTATTCAAAATCAGAATTAAGCATAAAGAATCCGAAATAAAAATTTATAATTATTTATTTCAATGAAGGTTTGAGAATTTAGAGTAATGAGTTTAAAATTAAAAACATAGAAAAAGAGTAAGGATTTTAGGATTAATAGAGTTCAGAAATAAGAATTTAGAATAAAAAACATAGAATAAAAGTGAATAATTTAAATTAAAAAGAATTTAGAAATAAGAATTTAGAGTTAAGAATTAAGAACATAGAATAAGTGTTGAGAATTAAGAATTTGAAATTTAGAATTAAGGATTTGAAACTAATAATTGGCAATTTCATGTTTAGAATTCAGAATTTAGAGTAAAGAATTTAAAATTAAGAATTATGAATTTTGAATTTAAAATTTAGAATTAAGAATTGATTAAGAATTTAGAATTTAGAATTAAGAATTTAGAATTTAGAATTTAGAATTAAGAATTTAGAATTTAGAATTTAGAATTTAGAATTTAGAATTTAGAATTTAGAATTTAGAATTTAGAATTTAGAATTTAGAATTTAGAATTTAGAATTTAGGATTTAGAATTTAGAATTTAGAATTTAGAATTTAGAATTTAGAATTTAGAATTTAGAATTTAGAATTTAGAATTTAGAATTTAGAATTTAGAATTTAGAATTTAGAATTTAGAATTTAGAATTTAGAATTTAGAATTAAGAATTTAGAATTTAGAATTTAGAATTTAGAATTTAGAATTTAGAATTTAGAATTTAGAATTTAGAATTTAGAATTTAGAATTTAGAATTTAGAATTTAGAATTTAGAATTTAGAATTTAGAATTTAGAATTTAGAATTTAGAATTTAGAATTTAGAATTTAGAATTAAGAATTTAGAATTTAGAATTTAGAATTTAGAATTTAGAATTTAGAATTTAGAATTTAGAATTTAGGATTTAGAATTTAGAATTTAGAATTTAGAATTTAGAATTTAGAATTTAGAATTTAGAATTTAGAATTTAGAATTTAGAATTTAGAATTTAGAATTTAGAATTTAGAATATAAAATTTAGAATTAAGAATTTACAAGTTAGAATTTAGAATTTAGAATTTAGAATCTAGAATTTAGAATTTAGAATTTAGAATTTAGAATTTAGGATTTAGAATTTAGAAGTTAGAATTTAGAATTTAGAATTTAGAATTTAGAATTTTGAATTTAGAATTTAGAATTTGAAAGTGAGAATTTAGAATTAGAATTTGAATTTAGAATTTGAAAGTAAGATTTATAATTAAGAAGTATTAATCTAGATATTGGAATTAAGAATTTAGAATCAAGGAATCAAGAATTGAGAAGTTAGAATTTAGAATATAGAATTTATAATTTAAAACTTTGAATTTAGAATTTCAAAATACGAAAATAGAATCTAGAATTAGGAATTCAGAATTCAGAATTAAGAATTGAGAATATAGAATTTAGGATAAATAATTTATATTATTAAAAACCTAGAATTAAAAATTAAGAATTCAGAACTAAGAAGTAAGAATTCAGAATTCATGAATTAAAATTTCGAATTGAGGTTTAGAAATTTGAATTTAGATTTCAACAAAAAAATTGTTCTAGTGGACAAAGACCAAACCTCCACGCTTCGAGAAAAAGAGTGGAAATTAAACCCTTTCATTTGTCCTTTTTTTTATCCACGCAATGTGCAAAACTTAACTTTTTTACTAACTACATAAATGCTGAATGTTCTTATTCGAATATACCTAAATTGAAATAACATCATGAGAAAACAAACCATCAGCGAGCGCGGGGGCTAAAACATGCACAAAATAAGCCGAAAAACAAGCACCTGATGGCGCAATCCTTTACCGGTTACGGAAACATTCGCGAATGCAATCTTAAATACAATCGTTTGGCGAATGTGTTTCGACATTCACTTGCGAATCAATTCATCCAACGAACGTCGTGGTGAAAATAAAAAACGATCCAATTGGACGCGGCGAATGTTTCGGGCTTCGTTTCGTTCACCCAAACCCCCATTCAAAGTTCATGCATTCGGGATTGCAATCGTTAGTGTTCATTCTGGTGTGTGAACTTTTTCCTTTCCCGATTGCTTCGATTGGCAGTTAGAACTGAATGAGTTCACCACGGATTGCAGATTGAATGTACTTCGATCCGATTTTTTCCATGCCTGGTTGTATGTGAGCTCTAATCGCCCCTACCTATCTCCCCACTGGAAGCAGGAGAGGGTTTGCAAATATTCTTTGAAACATTACTCGTACCAAACAAAATCTCACATCAAATTCGGTGCCTTTCAACTGATTAATTGAAAAAACCTCACCTCTTCCTAATTCCTCAACGGGATCAAGGATGGGTCTCGATCAACCATAGAGTCTTTTTCTGTATACAAATATCCTTCCAAGCGAAATTTAGTTCCATTTGCTCGACCTCAAACCATCGCAGAGCAAGGCCGTGCGAATGGAGGGGGGCAGGGGGTAAGGAGTTTAAACCCCTCCCCTATGGAGAATTTTTCCAAGAAAAATTCCCACCGTAGTAAAGGGAAATTACTTATCTTAAATGTTGATTATTAATAAGTGTTAGTCAGAAATTTGGCTCGCCTCCGGCGGAATTTTAGCTTAAAACACCCTAGGCTTGAAACATTTCATTTAACGGCACTATAAGACATTAATGAATTGAAACTTATTTTGAATTGTAAATTTTAATTACAATTCAATCCAATTTTTATATTGGAACTCATAAATTGATGTACAAAAACTCTACCTCGCCTAATGGGGTTTTTGAAGAAGCGTTACTTAACAAAAACAGAGTTTGAAACGATCCATTTACCTTCAATACTAATTTCACCTCTTATGATGGTCAAATCTAAAAAATCGAAAAAATCTAAAATCTAATATCCTCTATTTTGTAACTAAAAATTTTGATTTAAAAAAAAAAAGTTTATGTCATTACAAATGGATGAAATATTTTTCAAGAAACCAATTTTTATTTGATCTTCTAATTGATCAATTTAATCAATTTTCAAGACCACAAAATTTACATTTTTCTGAGATGCAATGAATTTAAAATGTAATTTTGAATTAATAGGGTGCCCTGAATAAAAATATGCAAGAAATTTCTGCTCTTTTTTTGAAAACTTTAGAGCAAAAACATAACATTTTAAAATAAAAGTTTTAAATCAAATATCAACGTTCCTCAACATTTCAAGTGAAATTGAGTTTTGCGAAAAAAATATGGAAGTTTTTTATTTGTTTACTTTTCCTCATTTAACGAATTTTTAAGAAGTTTTGAACCAAATTTTTTTTTTTTTTTTTGATGGGTTTATAAGCTACCTGGCTGACCCGGAAAGGAAAAACAGAACGGGGGACAGAAGAGGAAACTTTACACGAGAATAGCATAGCTTAGAACAGGATAGCGGCAACAGAGCCCGAGAGTTCTGAAGCACCAGAGAAAGGAAGCGTTAAGATAGTGCTCGACGGACTGGGACAGATGGGCCCTACATGAACTTCGAGTTAACCCAACCTCCAATTCAACCGAGCAGTAACAGTATGATAACATACGCCAAAGTCTCGATATCATTGTCAGAAGGGTTCACTATCTTACCGTAGTTGAGTTTTCCCTACCTGTCACCTAACCTTACTCGTTTCAATAAATTTGAATTTTTGATTGTTTTTACTCGAGATTAACATAGATTAAAAAATAAAATATTTCCAAATATGTTAATGTTAAGAGATTCAGAACAAATGCGTGGAAACTCGGTAATTATACAAAAAAACTAGAATGACAAGAAACAGAACTAAAATCTGAATCTGAAGCGTAATAATTCTACAGAACACAAAAAGGTGTTTTACAGAGTTTTGATAAATTAAAAAAAAAATCAATATGTTTGTTATAACACTTATCCACAGTACATACAATGCATAATCTGTTAATTGTGATGTTTTCACTAAGGAATATTGTCATTTTTCTGCAAAAGGGAGGGCAAGTGTTACAATTTTCATTCATCTTATGAACATGGTTCATCAAAAATGGACACATCTGAACCTACAGAATTTAAACTAATTAAAACTGTCCAGCACTTCTTCTATTTTGAATCTTAATAAGAAACCACGTTCATACACACCGCTGCCTTTGTGAGGTTGATTTTTGTTGATATTCCTATCAGTAAGATTTAAAAATATATATAATAATACCTGGAACGAAGCTTTTTAACGTCTCTTACCATATGCTTCGTTTAAAACCTGTTTTAGAAATTTTGTTTTAAGAGAACTTCTTTGAAAATAAAGGACCTGAAATATAAAACTTTATTAAACAAATTGTATGAAAAACTATATCAGGTCAAACAATCAATTCTGATCGGACCATATTAAACACTGGTAAGACGTTTGTTTAAAGCCGTGGAGCCAAAACGTAGGTTCCGTTTCACTGGTGTTCATCAGTGATCCGTTCGTGTTCGCAAGATCTGATGTGATAGTTCCAGTATTCGACACTTTAAAATCTTGTGCGAGTAGGTCCACCCATTTATATCACGACTTCTTTCTTGTTTGAATTTGAAATATAATTTAACGACAGACAAATCTACTACAGAAAAAAAAACCCTATTACAACGAACAATTAACAAGAAAGCAGTTCAAACAGCATTCTCATCCAATGAGCCTCTAGATCTTGTAAAATGCTTGATTTAAGAATAAGCCTCCGAAATTCATAAACCGCAAATGCACACTTACTAGAGCATTGGGGAGACGAATGCCATCCATTATATATCTATTCTATTTCTATCTACCATATCAGTACCTAATTGTTAACGTTCTCATTCAGCTAATTATGGTATCTTCTATTAAATCATCCACCTATCCAGTATCCTAAATAGACTATCCTAAAAGATTGATTACAGTTGTCTATCTTTCACATTACTATCTGTTCTAACCTAACTTGCGCATGGTGGTAAAAAAGTGGAAATATCAACTTAAAAAATTCTAATTGTGATATTTCCACTGCGCAACGCTCTTTTTGTCCGATGGAAGGGAGGGCAAGTGTTTCAACTCCCATTCACCTTATCAACATGGATCATTAAAGAAAAAATATACATCATTATAATTTTTAAACCACCTTTAAATTAGGTTTCTATGATCTCATATCGAATAAGGTTATGTGCTACCGCCCTGTCAGGTTCATGTTAGTTTTTGAGCTTGTTTCCAAACCGTGAACTTCCATAAACACAAGAAAGCACAACATCGCCGTGACCCAATAGAGCCTAGGGTACGGAATTTTTAAGAAGTTTTGAACCAAATTGAATTAAAATATTTTTCAAAGCAAAAATCTAATAGTTTTTGAAGTTTAAAAAAATTGTACAATTGTACAATTGTACAATCATTTTTCTCTGGAGTAATGTCAGAAATACTTGTAATGATGTCTTTCCAAATTTTCTAAAAACTTTTGAATTTAACTTTTTTAGATCATGTATCATCATCATCATCATCATCATCATAACACCTATTATTCTTTAATTGATTGAAGTAAAATAAACAGAATTGAAATCAGATTTAATAAAAAAAATATATTTTCTACCTTCTGTTCATTCCAGGGCCCAATTTTTGAATTGAAAGTGACAAAACCTTCAGAGCTTGTAATTTTTTTTCAATCAACCCTTCAGTTGAAAATGAAGAAATGAACTGTAGATTAAAATTAATACTAAATAACAATTATTATCATTTTCCTTACAATTAATCGAGGGTAATTTTTTACCTAATAGGATAGTTATTTCAGAATCCAGATTTTTTTATCTTTATTTTGGAAATATTTATTTTAAATTTGTAAACTAGACTGCTTGGAAATACTTTTGAAGCAAATCTCTAGTTCAGAATAAGGAACATCATTTTGAAAATTTTATCAATGTCTTACCGAAAATAGAATTAATTTGAAATTGTCATAGTGAATCACAATTTGTGATTTGTTTTTTTATTTATTGATTTGTCTTTGGTTGAAAATAACCGTACAGACTAGTATCTTTCAAACTAAGGGAATCTGCTTACAGCTAATTTAAAACTACGCTTACTCATGTTAAAATCAAACAGATGGTACACTAAATTGAAACGTTCACAACATTTATCTATCGGATGATTTCTTCCATAAGTAGTACGGTGGTAAGGTATCCAGAGAAATTCACGTTGCCGAAGTGTCCTAGTGGATGCATACATGTTGACCCGTTGTAGAATGTACGCTGAGTCAACGCGGTAGGTCAATACATCGCAGATGAAGGTTTGCTGAAGTTCGGTGCGGCGTTTTTCGAGTGTGGTTAAGTTTATCAATGCACATCTTTGCTCATAAGGAGGAAGCTGAAGTGGTTCATTTCAAGGGAGGCGTCGTAAAGCGTACCTAACCAAACTTCGCTGAACACGTTCGAGGCGGTAGCATTGTGTGCTCTGAGAGGGAGCCCACACCTGGGCAGCATACTCTAAGATGCTACGTACTGAAGAGCAGTAGACAGCTTTCAGAGCATAAATATCATCGAATTCGTAAGTGTTTCGACGCAGAAATCCGAGAGTAGCGAACCCTTTAGCTGCAGTAAGTGCAATGTGCTCGGAAAATGTAAGTTTGTTATCAATTTTTACACCAAAGTCGAGAATAGACGTCACATTTTCAAGGCTTTCTCCGGAAAGTTGGTATTCGAAACTGATGACACGACGAGCACGGGAAAAATTAACAATCTTACATTTTTTAGCATTTGTTAGCATTCCGTTAAAATGACACCAGTTATCAAGTCTTGCGATATCAGCTTGCAAAGCGAGGCAGTCAATTTCACTGACGACCTTTCTGAAAAGCTTCAGATCGTCGGCGTACAGGAGCGTATCAGATTGGAGCGTGGCACACAAGTCATTCACGAAAATGATGAACAGCAATGGACCCAGGTGACTACCTTGAGGTACTCCTGACGGTGTGGAAAAAATCTTCGAGCATGTATTTTTTATTTTCGTGTAAGCGTGGCGGTGCGATAGATATGAGGTAATCCACTCGAGCAACCAGGTTGGAAAGCCAAGTTGATCCATCTTTGCAATTAATATCTTGTGCGGTACACGGTCGAACGCTTTCGCAAAGTCGATGTAAATAGAATCAACTTGACAACCTTTCTCCAGACTATTAGTTAACGAGCTAACATAACACATTAAGTTGGAGACTGTTGACCTTTTTTTCACGAAACCATGTTGAGAATCGGAAATCAAAGGCCTGGCGGCAGCGTACAGTCGTCCATGTATAAGAACTTCAAATACTTTGGAGATCGAATTCAAAATCGAGATTGGTCGGTAGTTTTCGACGCAGTGTGCACTTCCAGATTTGTAGATTGGGGTGATAGCTGCAATCCGCCAGACAATATTATAAAACAAAATTTATTATTGTTTGAGTTTTTGTAGTAATCATGAGTAAAAAATTGTTTTAGAAATCAACTTCCTTATTTATAGTGCATTTTTGGTATTGTTATAATTTTTAGCTAATTTTGAATTTCAAACCCACCCCCCACCCCCCTCTCTTAAAACCTCTTAAAATTTGATTTAAAAATCGTTTTTGTCTCTGTTCTGAATTTGATGCTTTGGGGTGACATTGATCAGTCTCTACTCTGACGGTTTCAACGAGTTTGATTGATCATAAAGGATACAAAATACCTTCATAATATTAAAAAATGCAAGTTCATCAATTTAACCTTGAAGACTTATTTTAAGAAAGCCATACGCCCTAATGATGATAAGCCACCCAATTGGGACAGCAGTTTAATTTACCGGGTTTTTTGTCTAAACAATGACCTTCATAGTATACCTATAACATATTATAGCTAGATTAATTTGTCTGTGTGTCGACTTTGCAAGTTCGATTTTATATTTTCTTCGAAATTTGCAAACTTGGTTTCTTCAACTAGGAAGCTTTAAAGATTCATTTAACGTATAACATGTCCATTAAGGTTCTATTGATTTATCTTAAAAGGTAACATCTTTTCTGAGAGTGTGTTTGGTATTGGGCCCACCACCTTCGGTATATTTCATACCAAATAATTTCTCATCCAAAGTAAAATAACTCAATAGTGATATTATTTTTATCTGTTTGAGAGATTCCGGATATAAGATACGAGTGAGAAATGAAGTCCCTGCAAAGATCAAGTGTCCTTGCTTTCTCCTACATACTGTAAAGATTTAATTTATTTATAAGAAAACACGTCCAAATCCACGACAGGGGCAAGTCAATGGCTTTCCAAAATTTAATAATGTTATACAACAAATGATTGAATTATTTTCCCGCATTTTCTACATCCAATAATTCCCCGAATTATCTAGAGCTCTCGCCAATTGGCTAGTAGAAATTCGTTCAAAAAGCCGCACGTTGACGAGCGTCGTGAGTAAGCTGAAATTCACTTTCTATTACACAAATTTTCGATTCTCTTTTCATCCTCCAGGGGGGATTAGGCGAATCGGTCTGGGTATACAGCTACTATAATCGGGTGAAAATGCTATGGGAAGCACTTTTATTAATCATCATCAACTGAGGTACCGCCATAGCTCCATAGCTGAATCGCAACATTGCCAGCCGGGGCTGCTGAATTTAAGAAGAAAGGAAAAACATCAAACTGTGCCTTCTGCCTGTTCGGTATCAAGAAGGTAGGGAGCAGATCGATCATTTGCTGTCGTCTATGGAAAAGGTAGTGTACAAACGAGCAAACGAACGAACGAAGCCGGCAAGCGTGTCGGATTTTCCCAATTTCCTCCGAAGCCGGGCTAGTCCGACCTTCTTGTTTCGCTTTCTTCTCCATTGTAATCACGTGGAACAGGTGAACCCGGACGGACGCAGCATGGCTAGGGACAGGTTCATTTTTCGAACTTCATTCAACTTTTCCGGTCCATGCCTCAGTTCACCTGTGAACTGATTCAAGAAAGGTTGCTATGGGTTTTTGGCTCATGAAACTCGTGTCTAGGTTCAGTTTACAAATAATGTCAGTGATGGTAGAAGTGCAAACATGTTTCGAAAACCTTTGTGAAAAATAGAATAACCTGATTTAATAATTGGATTATTATATAGAAGGGTGTATTAATTTCACACTGTGGGATTTTTTTTCTGCTTTATAAAATTAAATTTGGGAACGCGGGTTTTTGTTTGAAATTTTGTATTGAAAAATGCTAAATTTTGTTCTAAGAAAGTCGCTTTTCTAGGAAAAAAAATCTTACCATGCTATTTAAATGAAATTCCAATGCATGAAGCTTATTTGATAACCCTCGAGCTACAACTATGCTGAAGGCCACTAAACAATTGAAATAATAGTATAAATTTATGATTTCTATAATGAAAACTTCGCATCTGAATTCCAATCCACATCGCGAGAAATGAAGATCTCAAAACAGATTTGATTAGTTTTTCATCAACAACTGGTTCCATAATACAGTAACCTTCACTTTTGTTTTATTCCATAAAATTATAAAAGACGTAGATTTTTCTAAAATTATAGCTTCGTCGCATGAACGTTATCAGCTTTTAGCATTTTCAATGAAATTATACGAGAATATTGCCAGAGAAACAGAAACTTTGTTCAAAACATAAATTGGCGCACAGTTTGAGGTTCGGCAATTTAGACAACTGATCTATTTAAATCGTTTTCTCGAAAACTGAAGAAGATTTCAATATAGAAATTAATCCAATGTAAAGAGAACAGATGCCTGTTTATAACACATATTCGATGTAATATTTGAAAATCAGTATTCTGCTTTGTAGGCTCGTATAGCCTGCTTATCCCCTACGTCAAAAATGGAGAAGTCTTTTATTCATCAACTCTCATCCGACCGAGAATTTTTTTACCCGTTAGAGTTCCTGAAGTGTCAATTTGACACTTCTGACTAAATCACTGTATCTCTCTTGTTTTTTATTCGTTTATTTATTTATTTTTTTTAGCATGAAATTTGAGTTTCGTAACAAGGTTTCCAAAACTATAAATTTAGTATAAATCGGTTGAGCAACAAGAGAGATATAGCGATTTTAAGCGAGGAGTGTTTAATTAACACTCAAGGTCTGATTAGGGATTTTTTTGTCTGGACTTTCGGGGTGCGTCCATAAAAAACTATTGCCGCATAACAGAAGGCAATAAAATTTACATTTTTCCTAGGTGCAAATAACTTAAGAACTGATTTAGACTAATTTGGGCGCTATGCAATTAGTTTTTTTCTAGCAACTCTTATTTTCGCAGTTATTTTGGAAATAGGTAGAAATTCATTTAATCCATTTGTGCACTTTTATGGAACAACTTAAAAATTTTTTGAGAAACAGTAAAAATCTATCGAATGGTTGGGTAATGAATAAATTGATTTTCGGCCAATTCAGTCACAAAAAATTCTTAAAACGATTTTGATTACTTCATCCGACACACACAGGGGAAAACGATGTAAAAAGGTGATAAAATTGTTTACGCTAAAACGGAGCGTTTTAGACTCATAGTGTCTTCGGGACATTTTAACTACTTCAAAACACTTTAAAATGAGCTTTTGATAAAAATAATTCAATCACCTAGCAGTGAGATAGAAAAATTATGTTTTGTAATTTTCATTTTAGAGCAATTATATCTTCGGAAAGTTTTTATATTGTAAAAAATGTAGCAATTTTGTTGAAGACGTCAATATCGTAGAGGCTAACCCAAAAAATTTAGAATGGTTCAAAATAAAAAAAAAATTTCAGCTTTTTGACGACATTTTTTCAAGCCGAGCTTATTTAGGCAAAGTATGTTGGAAAGAGCTTTGAGTCACTCAAAATTGAAAAGTTTTGTGGAACACACTTGATAAAAATACTCAGACTGAAAAGAGATAGATTGGAAAAACTAAGTAGAATATCAGTTTTCGAACACCTGTATCTTTCTAGTTCGAATGAGTTTGTTCAATTTTTTGGTTACATTAGAACTAGGCAGAGTTCACAGTTTTAAAAACATGGAGTTTACAACGTTAATTTGTTTATTTTGTAGCTTTATAAATGATTAAAATTAGCTTTTTACGAGAAATGTAGAAGACATTTTTTTGCATTCAAAATTAGCTAACCAAAAAAAAACTTTTTCTAATGTATTATATTCTAAGCGACAAGAAAAGTTGTAAGGTTCGTCAATGGAGTCTTAAAAAACGTCATCCGTAAATGAGAGAAGGATATGGCTAAAATTCCAACGCAATAAAAATGATTGCTAATTGTCAGTATGAATAAACTCCTCAATTCTGGAAAAAGCTAACTCTTATCGTATAACGTTGTAAACTCTTTTTTTTTCCTTAAGGAGAAATCTGCAAGATTCTAATGCAATCAAAAAATTATCCGAACTCATCCGAATCTAGAAAGATAAAGGTGTTCGAAAAAAGCTATTTTTTCATAGTTTTTCCGAACTATCTCGATTCAGTCTTAGTATTTTTATTAAGTAAGTGTGTTCCACAAAACTTTTCAATTTTGAGTGACTCAAAACTCTTTCAAACATACTTTGTTCGGCCTGAAAAGATATCGTCAAAAAACTGAAAAATTTTATAAAAAAAAGTATTTTTTTTTCAATTTTTAACCCTTCTTACTTTTTTGGTTTAGCTTCTACGATGTTGACGTCTTCAACAAAATTGCTAAAAACTTGCCAGATATAATTGCTCTAAAATGAAAATAACAAAAACAAATTTTCCAACCTCACTGCCAGGTGATTGAATCATTTTTATCAAAAACTCATTTTAAAGTGCTTCAAATGTATGTAAAATGTCCCGAATACACTATGGTTTAATAAGGCTCCGTTTTGGCGTAAATATTTTTGATCACCTTTTAACATCGTTTTCCCCTGTGTGCGACGTTTCGGCATTTATTATGACTTTTTCAAGGAGTCTATTAAAATAACATAATTAATTATGTGTTTTAAATGGTGTAACAAAAGTGGTTTGAATCGGCTAAACTGTCTAATCGGGATATGTAAGTCCAGTTGTCTATGGTGTGTTACAAAAACATCGAAGTTGAGCTTTCTACTTGCATGCAATCTTCCTTGGAATCTGTTCTACTTACTATTGATCTGGTTGAGATGGATATAAAACTTTGAATTTTTTGGACAATTAAAACGAGAAATTTCAGTAAATACACCATATATTGTTACACCATTTCAAACACATCTTTGATTATGTCATTTCAATAGACTTCTTGAAAAGGCATAATAAATGACAAAACGTCGGATGAAGAAATAAAAGTCGTAGATTTTCATCAATTTATTCATTTTTTAGAAATTTACCTCAAATTAAAACTTCCTATTTCCTGAACCATAAACAGGGTGGCCATCAAACCGGGAAAAACGAGGAAACCGCAAGAAACCCGGAAATTTTAAATGGGATCTGGAAAACCGGGAAAAACTGGAATTTCAAATCAAACCGGGACAACTCTTGATAGGTACTTTTTCCCTATAATAAACCTAATGAATTCAAAAGTTCGTTGGTATCAACATAAATACTTTTTTCTCAAAAGCGATATAAAATTGGAATCTAAATTCCTTAGAAAAATGTGGAAAAAAAGTCGGAAATTTCTTGAAAAATCATGCGTAGCACATACATCTTAATGCTCTAAAGTTTTCCAGTTCCAAAATATTTTGAGATTTTTGTTTATGAATTTTCTTATTTCTGACTGTTTTAAATTGGATTTGAAAGGAACAATTTATCTATAATAATATAATTTAGTACACATTTTTAATCAATACCATGCTTCAAGTTTTTACAAAAAAAAAAAAACTAAATTTTCTGATTTGGGTTACAAGTCAAAAACTAACTAACTAACAAAAAATTTGTTCAAAATTGAAAATTCAAATTATTGACAAGCGGCAAAAGCGTGAGGAACCCCTCTCTCTTATGTAGATGAAAACATATTTTTTATCAATTAAGTTCAATTTGTATCCTATGAGAGGGAAAATATGCGGGGAAACAAAAAAAATTAAAAAAAACATGAGGGACCACCACGTTCCATAGTTCAAAGCACAAAAGATAGAACCAGATACCAATTTTTTGCACATTTTGCGCCTTTATCACCATTAAAAAATCCAATTTGAAAATTTAAGCCTTAGAATAATTTTCAAAATGTGAATTAAGACTTTAAATTTAAAACTCGAATTACGATATATCTACCTAAAAATTTTCTGGTTGAATTGCAAATTCAGACTCAGAATGCCATGTCCAGAATCAAGCACTCAGAACTCAGGCTCTAAAAAATTAAATTATACAATTATAAACCTGACTCAGTATTCAGGACGAGAATCGAAACAAAATTTCAGAATACTTAGGAGGAACAAGACTTAGTGGATTCTGTTTTCAAATTTGCTGAGAAAAAAAATTAAGTTAGAATATTAATTAGTAGCAGTTCACAGGACTAGCCATTAATAATAAAAAAATAAAATTCGAATCATTAATGCAAACTTAGAGTTAAGTTTCGATTTAAGTGTAGATCCGCACGCCGAGAAAACAAGGCTTTTGAAACAAAAAAAAACTGATTTTGATTCGAAACATTCATTTTTTGAACCCAACTCCTGTTTTATTTGAATCAAAAACTTTTGTTTTTGATCCAAAAAAAATAAATTTTGAAAGAAAAAATGTTTTTTTTAAGCTAAATATTTTTGCAATATTTTTTGAAATTTGCATTAATATTAATGGTTAACTTAAAGTCATGTTGATGGTCGAAAAAAGACGGAATAAATGACACCATCTTGCTGCATTCACAACTTGAATTATAAACCCGATCAGGAGGGAAAAACTAAATCATATCAAGATGAGATATTTTGATACTAATATTTTTCCTATCTAAATGAGTTATTATTCAGTACTCGTAGGATGTTAAAATATCTCAAATTATATCAAAAAGTCTATGCGATCATAGGTGAATTATATCAATTTAAGATATGCTCCTTACAAGATTATATCTCGTTCAGATAGCATAGTTTGATATTGGGCAGAACAAAACCTATCAAAATTATAACTTATCAAGATATGAGTGCTTCGAGAAAATTTTCTAGTGGAATGTCAATAAACCACATTATTTGCTAAAACCATGTCCCATTTTTGGTTTCCCAAAACTTGGATTCAATTTTATGAATCTGTTGAGTGAAACTCATAGACGTACGGTTTGGGCCGTTAACTTCGATGTCCGTGTTGCAGAAAAAGTTGTACGTATGTATATCAAAATAAGATATAATCATTTTATTTTAGGACAATCCCAGAAATTTTGATCATTGAAAATGAGCTCAACCCCATTCAAGTCTGTGAATCAGAATAAGGTATAATTCAGATTGGAAAAACTTAAAATCGAAAATTTAGAGTACTTAATTATAACTGAATCAGATGTAAATATCTTAATGAGATACGTTTGAGTTATTATTTTGATATGCTCTCCTGATCGGGAAACTACTTATTTTCAACACATCCCGATCAGGAGGGAAAAACAAAATTATATCAAGATAAGATATTTTGATACTATTTTTTTCTATCTAAATGAGTTATAATTCAGTACTCGTAGAATGTTAAAATATCTCAAATTATATCAAAAAATCTATACGATCATAGCTAAATTATATCAGTTTTTGATATGCTTCTATCAAGATTATATCTGGTTCAGATAGCATAGTTTGATATTAAGCAGAACAAATCCTATCAAAATTATGACTTATCAAGATATGAATGCTTCGAGAAAAATTTCTAGTGGAATGTCAGTAACCCACACTATTTGCTAAAATCATGCTCCATTGTTGGTTTCCGAAAGGTCTGATTCAATTTTATGAATTTTCTTAGCGAAACTCATTGAAGTACGGTTTGGGCCGTTGACTTCGATGTCCGTGTTTCATGGTAAGTTATGTTCATATAAAAATAAGATACGGTTATAATATATTATAACTATTTGAAACTAATTCTTTATCGTTGAAAATGAGTTCAATCCTTTTCAAGAATGCCAAACAAAATCTATATATATAAAAATGAATTTCTGTCTGTCTGTCTGTCTGTCTGTCTGTCTGTTCCCTATAGACTCGAAAACTACTGAACAGATTTGCGTGAAACTTGGCAGGTGGGGGTATTGGAGGCAGGGGAAGGTTCCTATTATGATTTGAGACCCCTCCCTCTCTCATGAAGGGGGGGGGAGGGGTCTCCCAAACAAAAGACAATTTTTTGCATAACTCGAAAACTAATCAAGCCAATGGTATCCAATTTGGCATGGGGTGGTATTTGAGAAAGAGGAATATTTCTATGAGTATTAGGTACCCCTCCCTCCTCTCAGTGGGCTGATAGGAAGGGGTGAAGAGTGCTAACTTACAATTTTTCATATATCTCAAAAACTAATCAAGATATTGGAACCAAATTTGGCATGGGAAGGTATTTGGATACGTAAAATATTTCAATGACTATTTGAGACCTCTCCCTATTTCCAGTAGAAAGGGGGAGGGAGCCTCTTTTATATTTTTTTACATAACTCAAAAACTAATAAAGCAAATAGAACCAGATTTGGCATGGGAGCGTATTTGGATACAAAAACTATTTCTATGATTACTTGAGACTCCTCCCTCTTTTCTGTAGGGAGAGGTAAAGGGGGGAGAGGCCTCTTTTATAATTTTTTACATAACTCAGAAACTAATTAAGCAAATGGAACCAAATTTGGCATGGGTGGGTATTTGAGAACGTGACATGTTCTAATGATTGTTTGAGACCCCTTCCATCTTTCAGCGGGGAGAGGGAAGAAGGGAGGGAGGAGTTTCATACAATTTTTACTGCATAACTCAAGTAATACAACATCAAATGGAACCAAATTCGGCATGGAACGATATTTGGGTACTAGAAATGCTTTTATGAATATTTGGTATCCCTCACTCCTTCAAAGAGGTGGATGGAAAGGGGAGGAGAGTTGTCCTTCACAACTTTCAGCATAACTGGAGAGCTGATTGAGCCAATTGAACCATTTTTGATATGTGAGGGTATTTAGATACGAAAAATGTTTCTATTATAAATTGAAGCCCCACTTTTTTTCAGCGGAAAGGTAAATTTGGCATCAAAAAGTATATGAGTACGAAAAATACTTCATGAATATTAAGCTCTCCCCTCCATTCAATGGGGGGAACGGAAGAAGGGATGGTACTTCCTTGGAATTTGGAAAAAATTTGGAATGGGATGGTATATCAATACGAGAAATTTTTCTATGTGAAACAATTCCTTTCTTGCAGTAGGATGATAGAATTGAAAATATAGGAAGATAAGAGGAAAGCTTACATTTAACTTTTTTTTACAAAATCCAAGAAATGGACAAAAATTAACATGGAAAATCATTTTGGTATGATCCTATGATTATCCTTCTTTTTGTGAGTAGGAACATAGGAGGAGGGAGGTGAGCCCAATACAATTTTGTTAGCATAAGTTCTCAATTTATGCTAACGAAGCCAACAAATGGAAACAAATACGGCTTGGAATGGTATTTTGTTACGAAATATATTTCTATGATTGATATAGACCCTTATGCTTTACAGTGTAGAGAGGGGAAGAAAGGAGGGGGCTCCATATAAAATTTGTTGTAAAGCTTAAAAACTTATCAACCAATGGAACTATATTTGATATAAGAGGATATTTGGGAACGATAAAAAAATGAGTATGATTATTAAAGATCACGACCTCCATTCAGCAGGGGGTGAAAGGAAGGACAGGAGGGCTCTCTTATCAGTTTTTTTTTGCATAAATCTACAACATATCAAGCGAAATCCACCATACCCTCCTTTTTTTAGAGCGGATTAAAATTATCAGATCTTTAACACAAATATTATTTATTTATTTTATTTATTTACATAGTATTCCGTCTCACGACATAACTTGACGAACATAATTCCTAAAATTCACTCGGTTCATAGCAACCGTTCTCCAATTTCTCGGGCACCCCACGTTCGCCAGATCACGCTCCACTTGGTCTAACCACCTCGCTCGTTGCGCCCCCGCTCGTCTTGTTCCTACCGGATTCGTAGCGAACACCTGTTTTGCAGGACAGTCGTCCGGCATTCTCGCAACATGTCCCGCCCAGCGTATCCGGCCAGCTTTCACCACCTTCTGGATACTGGGTTCGCCGTAGAGTCGCGCGAGCTCGTGGTTCATCCTTCGCCTCCACACTCCGTTCTCCTGTACGCCGCCAAATATGGTCCTTAACACTCGTCGCTCGAACACTCCGAGTGTACGCAGGTCCTCCTCGAGCAATATCCATGTCTCGTGCCCGTAGAGAACAACCGGTCTAATGAGCGTCATATACAGGTTACACTTCGTGCGAGGGCTAAGTCTTCTCGACCGCAGTTGCTTGTGGAGTCCATAGTAGGCACGACTTCCGCTGATAATTCGCCTCCGGATCTCACGGTCATTGTCTGCGGTCACCAGTGAGCCGAGATAGACAAAGTCTTCGACTATCTCCAGCTCGTCGCCGTCGATCGTGACCTTGTTATTACTGGACAAGCGGGTTCGGTCGGTCTCGGATCCGCAGGCCAGCATGTACTTCGTCTTGGACGTATTAATCATCAACCCAATCCTTCCTCCTAATCCTTCCTAACACAAATATTTATAGATCAAAATTCTGAATATAATTTTAAGTTATCATTGTGTTGCAATTCGAAACTCCAGCTGCAGCTCTCATTTATAGCGATTGCTTATGAATGATGTTATAATTTGATTTAAAATTATGCCAACATAACAATAAAAGTTTGAATAATATCTGAACATATCATTTGATTTTGGAAGGTGTAGCAACGCACACCGGGTCAGCTAGTAAGATATAACCAAGATTCAAGAAAATTAGAGTCGAAAATAATGAGAAGGTAGCATTAATGTAAGCTTTGTTATAGCTTAAATGGCTTTTAAAATAGTTATTGTTACAAGGAAATATAGAGCCAATCCACGATTACTTGAAAAAATATTCAGAGCATTTTTTGTAAATAATTAAAAATAAAAACTGGGGGAATGATGGCTGATAGCCTGGAATGGGTCGATATGCTTCATTCATTGGAATTTCAAGTGCATTGAATAATACGGAAATTTTCAGACAACTCAAACAACGAGTTTCTCTGAACTAATATTAAACAAAACTTTAAATTAAAATCTTTGCACCCCCAAAATTTGTAAAAAAAAAATCAAATGTTATTTTTCACCAAAAGAAACTTTTTAAGGAGTATTTTATAAAAAAAAATACAACCTTTTGTTTTGTGAATAACTTATAAATACATGGATGAAAATTGATGAAATTTTCAGTGAAGTCACCTAGTAACGTAATATTTACGTGTACAAAATTTGGTGATCATCTGTCAAGTGGTTTTTGAGATAGCGTCCAGTACTGAAATTCATTGACAAACATTTTTGGACAGGACCGAAAAAAATCCAGAAAAATCCCAGTGATAGATCCAAAAACAGCTGAAAATTACCTATTCGACCAAAGTTCTCGTGGTAATTCGTTTGATTAGTCCTAGACGACCCAATAGTGAGCTTAAGTTTGAATAAAAGCGAAGATTATTGATTCCATGAAGTGAGAGGAATGTGAGAGTTTTTATCAAGCGCAATCCGAAAATATGAATAGAGGAAGAGATAAAAAGTCAAATTAACCTGACTGGTTCATCTAGTTGACTTACAAATCGGCCTGCCTTAATTTCTACAAGGTGAAAAGGCTGCCCATACGGTGGTCAATTCGAGCGCAAAATTTATGGACTGCTTCTGGGGAGATATTATGAAAAATTTCGTAATGGTCCGCAAAACGAATTTTTTAGCGGTCACCTGGCAGGTTTCCAACCAGAATTTTAACGTTAACAATCATGTCTTGTCTGTATTTCCTGGAGCTTAGCAAGGATAAAAAATTGAAAAATTTAATGTCTAGTAGGTACTTGAGAAGGCTAACAATCTGTGGAAATTGCAAATTACTCAGTCTTTTATAGAGATTGACACGATGAATGGCAAAAAATACAAAAAAAGACTGCTTCCAAATGCGACCGTTTTTGCTGCGAGGCACTTCAATATGGCCCACAAGGTTTATACTCAGATTAAGTTGGATCTGAATCGTGCCATTACGCAAAAACGGTAGGGGAGTGATAAAAAGTCAAATATTTTGTTTTGGTTTCGAAAGAGGAGAATCGGCTAAAGTTGTTAAAATTTCGACCAAATTAAAAATATTGAGTTCTTCTGACGGTCAAGATCCAGGAAACAGCAAACGTAATCAAAAGTAGCCTTGATTTGAAAAAAGGTGGTTCATAGTATGTATTACAGGTGGCGCATGTGTTGACCACAAAGTTGAAGTCGTTATCTTTATTCGACGTTATCTCAAAAACCACTTGACAGAACATCACAAAAATTTGCATTATGTAAACATTACATTACCAGATCATTTCGCTGAAAATTTCATCAATTTATATGGGAGAGTGGGGAATCATGGGCCACTTCTTTTCGTTGTTCCATAACTTCTTTATTATAAAAGATAAAATGAAAATAAAAAATGGTATGGTTTTCTACATTTTCAAGGTATCGTATGGTTTTTTTTTTAATTTTTAATAAGTTTTTTCCCCAAATTCTGACTGTTTGAAAAAAAGAAATATTTTTTGGATTTTGAAAAATGGTGGGGAATCGTGGGCCACCAAATCCAAATTGACCAAATAACATGCAAAGTTTATGAGTTGACCCAAAACTGTGATTTCCTAATTCATTTCGTTATTTTAAAGCAATTTCAGATGAT
Source organism: Uranotaenia lowii (assembly GCF_029784155.1). Classification (NCBI taxonomy): domain Eukaryota; kingdom Metazoa; phylum Arthropoda; class Insecta; order Diptera; family Culicidae; genus Uranotaenia; species Uranotaenia lowii. The sequence continues at coordinate 83,425 of NW_026598423.1, read as the reverse complement.
GAAATAAAAAAGAGAGCTGTGTATGATCGCATTGATTCCAAAACCTGGCTCGCGAACGTTTTGGCAAAATTTCTTATATAGGATGGACAAAATATTTTTCATAACTCTTCATTTGGCATATGAAAACTTTACAGATAGGTAAAACGTATTTTAAGTTCTGAATGTGTATAAAAACATAAAAATATAGGTGATTCAAGATGTGTGGCCCACGATTCCCCACAAGCTATGGTTTGCAGATTAGTTGCGTTTGTGTGACTTATTGATGTTTCATCAAAAATTCCTTTTCCATGTGAAAGATCATGACAAAACTAAGATCATAAGCGTATGAGCATATTTTTGTTATGTACTTTAGGTTCCCTATCGATGAAATTAGCGGGTGTTTTTTAAATTATGTAAGTAATTTTTTCCAACTCTTTTTAGCTTGATAAATAAAAGAAGCATATGATGCGTATTCCAGTCAACAACACATAGGAATATATGCTCACGCAATGCGACGACGATGACAGTTGGTTTGAGATTTTTATCTCAACACACATCTGAGATATTAAAAGTGGCCCACGTTTCCCCATGGCCCACGATACCCCACTCTCCCCTATCCATGCATTCAAAAGTTATTCACAAACAAAGTGTTGCATTTTTTTTCTAATACACTCTTTAGACAAAATGCGTTTAAAAATTCAAAAACCCGAAAAAATTATAAGCACCCTTTTTCAAAGTTGGTCTCGCATTGAATATGATATTCTTAATCCTAATTTCACAATAGAGAAATTATAGTAGACTGAAATTTGGATTGATTTCGGACAAAATGAAAAATATAAACTTAATCGAAGCAACCGAAAGATCCCCTTTAATTCAACCACGGAATATTTCGATGGCTATGATTCAGTAGAACTATTTGACCAAGTAGGCACAACACATACATATTAGAGTAAAAAATATTTAAATTAAATGGGATTTTTTTAAGGGGGGGGTAGGGTCTAACGGGTAAAAAAAAACACCATTTTCACGATTTTTTTCTAGAGAGTTCAAACAAATGTATTCAAATTTTTTGCATTATACAAAGCATTGTTAAAAGAACATTTAGTAATTTTTTTGTAGAAAAATATTGAAAAATGAGCCGGTGACGGAGCACTTTCGAGGATGAAGTTTTAGAAAACAGGATTTGCGGTGGACACTGTATCTCAGCACAGAATCCTCCGAAGTCAAAAAATCAGAGCAAAATATTTTTAATAGATGTTTTTCTGGACCCCAACGTTTTTATTTAAATTAAAAAAAATTTTATGAAATTTTTGTGACTGTTTGAAGTAAAAACTACGATTTTTCACGAAAAAATCCGCCATTTTTTATCTGTAAAATCTCCCCAAAGTAAAAAAACAAAAAAAGAAAAACGTTGGGGTCTGGTATTTTATGTGTAGAAAATATTTTCCAAATTTGAAAAGAATCGGATAAGTAGTTTTCAAATGACGATGTCCACGGACTTTAAAAATGTGGTTTCGAGAAAAACGCGTTTGAAGTTTCTGCTCTTGCTTTCTTGCAGTATTAGATAGGAGGACATAAAGGCCTATAATTTCTACAGTTTTGCTTCAATTGACTTGAAAATTTGACACAACATTCTTGAAATGTTTTACAATAAGAAAATAAAAAAACAAAAAAAAATCGATTTTTTGAAAGTGTTAGACCCTACCCCCCCTTAATACCTTAGAAAATTTAGCAATCTAAGGGAGACTCAAACCCCACAGAGATGATGGAACGAATCTCGAATAAATAAACATGTAGGTACAACACTCACCAACTGACTTGGCTGCGGAAAATGCTCCACTGGAAATGTTGTTCGGTTGCGTTCCTTTGAACTGGGCTTAGTCCATAACAGGCAATCGTTTTCCTTCACTCTCTTGTCATCGAGTTTTTCTTCTCTACCGGTCAAATATTGTTGGTAGTTGTTGGTTTTCCGCTTCTTCTTCTTCTTAAATCTTAGGCTTCACTAACACTGATGGGAACTTTTCCACTCACTGATAAACCTCAAACCGCGACGGAGGTGCGGCAACGTGTGGCTTATTTTGCACTGTAATGGCGCTCGGCAAAGCTGTTTGAATTTATTTCCAACCGACTCAACGTAGACACAGCTGCACTAATTTTATGATAACGGATTCGCTAAGTTGAAACAGGTGCCATCAATTGTGCAACTTTTAAAACCGAAATCTCTGAAACACTCCGAACTTACTATTGGTTTAAAACGCACTTACTCTGGTCACTGTTGAAAAGAGAAGAAGAAATAAAGCATTAAAATTGGATAAGGGTCTTTCATAATGCAATGAGTTTTTGGAAATGGCTTTTATCGATTGCCTTTTTAATTTTCGGAGTGCAATTTCCATACGGCTTCAGCTTCTTTATCAAGATGAACGTAAAAGAAACAATTTATAGGAAAAAAACTTCATTTTTTTAATTGTTTAAAAATATATATATCATGACAGGTTATATCACAGAAAACGTAGAAGCTAGTTCATAAAAATTGTGTAAAATTTCCAACGATCATGTTGAACCCTATTTTGATATTTGGCTGGGCCACCAGATGTCTTCAAACACACCAAAGATAACTGTCAACACCAAACTAAAAAAAGCAAAATTTTAGTCAGTTTTGGACAGGTCGTATGAACTGTTTAGCATGTTTCAAGAAAATCGCTGTTAAAGTTTCGTAACGCTTTCATCCGGTTGCATAATGGAACAATATATTCAAAGTTATCCCTATTTCCTTAATGCCAAAAGTGCAAAATTTTGGAAAATGGGATGCAAAAATAATACTTGAAAGTAACCCGCTTCGAGATGTCTAGAATCAGTTCTTATGGCAGACTTATCGTCAAGAATGTTCCTAATTGACTGGATATAGCCGATTCTTCCTCTTACGATAACCGCTTAAGAAGTGCAAAAACTTATTGTAAAACTGTTAGTTATTTCGACTGCCTCAGTAGTGCAAAACCAAAGGAATTTATAAAAGTTTATCACCGTACTTTAACAGGTCTTTACTTATTGACTATTTTCGATGAGTGAAACAACTTTCAATTGTTTTTAAATTTACGTAAAATTCCGAGTTACTCTGGGGAGATTTGATGATGGGTGAAGAAGAGTAAACCAAAACGTTGTTGTTTTCGAAAAAATTCAATAAGTAAAAACCGTATAAAATAAAGGAAGTGAAATTCTGTCCAGTCAAAAGTAACTCTTATTGCATTTATTTAGCAATACGGGTTATATATTTAAGGGCGACACAAGTTTAATTATTAACGAGTTTATATACGATTACGCCTTTTCGAAATCTGGCCACTTGAAAATTTGATTTGTAGCTTTTGAATGGCGCAATAGATGGCACTGTTTCAAGTCAATTTTTGCGTATATTTTGGATGCCAGCATTTGAAATTTTACACACTTTTTTGAAGATTTCTGGTTCAAGCTTGTACGTCTGTTCTCTGTGCTTAAGACCAGCTAAAGATCAATTTAAAACTGTCAAGACTTGTCTTCCGATATCAGAACAAGGGTACACAAAAAAAACTAAAAAAGCTGATCTTGGATTAATTTTATACCATGTCTATTCTATTTGGCTTCTGACTCTCCTTTAACTGTGATTGGATGACAATGTTTCAACCACAAACACATTTGGAATGAAAGCTCAAATCAGCACCGGTATGTGAAAATGGTATTAAAGACAAAGTGAACAAAACCAGTTTTCAGTGGATTCAAGTATGAGATTTTTTCCAAGTAATATTTTTACCGTAATACAGAGACATTTCTTGATCTCAAAAGGTGTTTAAAAATAAATGATAGCAAACAAGTCAGAAATTTGGCTCGCCTTCGGCGGAATTTAAGCTTAGATCACCCTCGGCTTGAGACATTTCATCCTACGGTGCTACATGACATTCACAAGTTAAAACTAACTATTCATTGTAAATTTCGATTTGCAAATCAATTAACCTTGTGTATTAAAACTTTATACTTGACTGACACACAAAAGTTCTACCTGGTCTTTAGAAAGAATTTATTGAATAGTTTAACAAAGCAAGAACAGAGTTTGAAACGAACCATTTAACTTCTAAATAAATTCATCGAATACTAAAAGGCTCTGAGCCTTTGAAGGATGGTGACAGCAGCCTCATAGTTGTGGAGTTCTCTTTACGGAATGCGCGAGATGATTTTTATGGATCCTACCTCAAAAACTTCAACCTTACGCTGGACCATCTGGGACTTCAATCAACGCGGAGAATCTATGTGAACGAAAATTTATCCTTTCCGGCGCGGAAACTAAAAGCTATGGCTCTGCGATTGAAGAAGGATGGGAAAATTGCGACGGTTTTTACAAAGCTAGGAGTTGTACATGTTAAGAAACTGAGTGGAGGTTCATCCGTTGCTGTGCATGCTGAAGAAGATCTGAGAGAGTTCTTATAGTTTTATTTTCGAATTATTGTACACCCAAAATTCAGCCTCTGTGCCAATGGCGTGTAGTCAATTACATAGCATCATTGGTACAAGAAGATAACGCGATCGGTGCTGATTCGATTTGCTCCCACCGGCATTAATCTCCCAAGTTAACCGAATAGCGTATGTCTGAAAGAAACAAAATAAAAACGCTTTCACGTCCCTCCCTATCGCATCACAAGACGAAGAAGGATGGAAATAAATACCGGCCAACACCAGGCAGCCAGCGAACCGAGCACTGTGCGTGTGAATGTAACAAAAGCAACAACAAAAACATCCTTCTAATTCAATCCCTTCAATCCACCGGCAAACAACCACGGCCGAGCTGTGCGTGTGTATGCAGTAAAAGCAACAACAAAAAAAACATTCCTTCAATTCAATTCGCCGGCAAACAACCACGGCTAAGCTGTGCGTGTGTATGTAGCAAAAGCAACAAGAATATATTCCTTCAATTCACCGGCAAACAAGCACCGGCCAAGCTGCCCGGCTTTAGCAGCTGTGTATATGTAGCGTGTGTATGTAATAGCAGGCAGTAAGCAAAGCACAGTTCTCATTCAATGGGTTTCCCGTTTCCTCCACTCCCGTTCCCTTTCCCGTTTCCATCGCAAGACAAATGAATACCTTGATAGGAGGCCAAACGCCGGGAAGCCACTGTCGTGCGTTTCTTTTGTGATTGATCGGTGGCAGAATGCCTATGACAAATATCCCTCTTCCTGCATGAAGCTCAAATAGTACACTAGTTAAGATGTCGGTCTGGCAAGACCATTTAGTTAGTGATTTGAGTTCGATTCTCCCTACAGGCGTGGTTTATATTTTTATTTTCTTGTTTCTGGGATGAATTATCCAATAGGAACGAAATCCCATAAAATGTTTTTCTTGTTTTGCTTGAATGTAGTGGTCATGCATCATTTTAGTTGGGAGCCGAGTCTTTATGCCAGTTACGGTTTTTCAAACATATCATCTTCGGCACAGTGCACATTTCAGCGCATTATCGGCTCAGAGATGTGCTAAATAGGCATTGGATTTTTGCAACCTCTTCTATGGGTGTATGTATGAATGCTTCACTTTTAAAGTTGATTGACCTGATTGATTTGTAATACTATTGTAAGTTGTGATTTTTTGAAGAATTGTAAAAAAAAGTTCAAACCCAGTTTATTTATTCTCAATTTGAAATTGCTTCTGACAGTATTTATGATGTCCTTTGCTTTTAATCCCTCTAATGCAAATATACCTGGAGCTGTTTTACACGCTGCTCTGTTTACTGGTAAATTAAACATTTGCCACGGTAATGTTCAAAGTTTATGCGCAAGGAGTATGCTCAAGTTAGATGAGATAAGGCAAGCCCTGGTTAACTCTAAAGTTGAAATAGCCTGTTTTACTGAGTCCTGGCTGTCGGAAAAGAACAGCGGTAGAAGTATCGCAATTGATGGATACTCCCTTGAACGAAACGATCGAAAATTTAGACGTGGTGGCGGAATTGTTGTTTTCTACCGGAATACTTTACGGTGTAAAAAGTTGTTTTGCTCGGAGCTAGCTACAGATTGTGTTGACAAAACAGAGTGCTTGGCACTTGAGTTTCGCATAAACGGGATACAGTTTCTTTTAGTGGTAGTCTACAATCCTCCTGGCAATGACTGTACTCATTTTTTGACCCGAAAACTATCTGAATTTGCTTCCTGCTATGAGAATATAGTCCTCGTGGGTGATTTTAACATCAATTTATTAAGTGTTAGTCAGAGGCGAACCCAATTTGAAGCAGTTCTGCGTAATTTTGCCCTAAATTCGATCGGAAGTGAACCAACGTATTTTTGCGAAAGCACTTGTTCCCAATTACATCTGTTTTTGATTAGTTCTGAAGTTAAGTTACTTCGATTTGGACAAGTCGGTTTCCGTGGTATATCCCAGCATGACCTTATATTTGCATCAATTGATATTGATATTACTCAACCCAAAAACTACGAAACTTATCGGGACTACGTTAACTTTAATCCACATATTTTGCAAGATGCTCTTAGTTGCATAGCACGGGATCAATTATATGTTTTGGAATCCTCCAACGATATGCTGAAATTCTTCAATGATCAAGTTAAAAGGGTCCACGATAATTGTATTCCTTTGAGAAGAAGAGCATGCCGTAAGAAAAATAATCCGTGGTTCAACGTTCATGTTCGGAAAGCTATCTTGGAAAGAGATTTAGCCTACAAGGATTGGCTTTATGCGTCAGCTGATTTGAAAAGCAGGAAACGTCAAATCTTCAAGACACTTCGAAATCGTGCTAAAGCTTAGTTCTTTTAGAAATGGGACACTTTCATTTGCTAATAGCTCGTTAACTAGTTATTGGATATTAAAAATTTTGACAGCATTTTGTTGCCTGTAAAAAGTACTATTCGACCTATTTTTTTCAAAATTTAAAATTTACGCGTTTTTGAGATATGTACGATGTAAGAGAAAAAGAAAAAAATAATTTTGCACAGTTTCCTTTAAAGTTCGTCATTATCAAATTGATAGCTGACAAAACCGTTGATTATTCAAAGAATTACTGAGTTTTTGTGGTGGATAAGTATGCAAACACTGTCAATAATGTCCACAAAGTTCAAATCAAGCATTGTAGTGAAGAAAATGATCGGCAACAACGGTTAAGGATCATCAGGGAAGTCAAGTCTCATACCAGCATTTTTAATTTTCAATAAACGAAAAACTAAGGGTAGACCGCTGAAATATCCAAAACAATTTTCTCCGATAAGCTGAAAGTGTTGCCTAGTGATGACTCATAGAAATCCAACCTCAAACAACCATTTTTTGATAGTTCCAAAGCTCTTAAGCTGTAAAACCGGTACCGAAAAAAAAACGTTCAAAAATGTGGTCAAAAATAATCAAATTTGTTCATTTCGAAACAACTGTATCCACTTAAATGCTTCCAGTTTCCAGTTTCCAGAGAAGTATTGGACCAAAAATTATCAGAAATTGAAGAAGGAGGGTGAAGCCACCTAAAATATAGATTTTACGAAGTATAAGTTGGAGAAACTGATCAATACCATGACTGAAAAAAGTGTGCGCCGGCCAATGGGAGATACCAAGAATAAAGTAGAAATTTCTTTAACAAAAAACGGTAAATATTTTTTTTCAAATTTTTTCATGAAATATCATAACATTACCTTCATTTTCTTCATAGAAAGTATTTGGTTCAAAAGAATGGTTTTTGAGATACAGGCATTCGTAACTGTCCCATTTCTAAAAGAACTAAGCTTTAATGCAGCTATAACGAGGGCCAAGAAAGTGTATTTGTAAACCTATTTGGATAGCCGATTATGTCCTGGAGAGCTTTGGAAGAGAGTGCGCCGATTTGGAGTTGGTAGTGAAAAGACTAATTCGTTCTGCGAATTTGATCCAGATGACGTGAATCGGTTCTTTACTTCAAGCCATTCCGCAAGTACCTTTGAAAATAGTCTACCATACGATATCACAACAACAACATTTAGTTTCAGACCTGTGCAATGGTGGGAAATTGTAAATGTTCAACAAGTTTATTGCCAGCTCGCAGTTTCCAAGTTGTTGGTCGCATGCAAAAATTTTGCCGATTAAGAAGAACACTCGACTAAACTCTTTAACCAACTTGAGACCGATAAGTATTCTCTGTGCTCTTTCGAAAGCTTTTGAAAGGATCTTAAAACATCAAATGGCTTCCTACACAGATGAAAATAATCTGTTATCTGAATTTCAAGCAGGTTTTCGACGAGGTCATAGCTGTAAAACGGCTGTTTTACGAGTCTACGATGACTTGGGAGTTGCCTTGGATCGAAAAGGAATTGGAATTTTGCTTCTACTGGGTTTCTCTAAAGCTTTTGATACGATTTCTCATCAACTATTGTGTTATAAGCTCGCAACTAAATTCGGATTTCCAGAGGCAGCTGTAAAACTAATAAAATCGTATCTGAAAGATCGCAAGCAGACTGTCTTTAGCAACGGAGCTTATTCAAACAGTGTTTTGGTGAAATCTGGCGTACCCCAAGGTTCAGTTCTAGGACCACTACTGTTCTGCTACTACATCAACGATCTACCTACTGTTTTTAAACATTGCTCGATACAGCTATATGCCGATGATGTTCAACTTTATGCCACGGGAGTTGGTACTAGTATTGAGCATTTAATAGGATTGGTCAATGAAGACGTCGACCGGATGGCTGAATGGTGCAGGCGGTATGGACTAACGGTTAACCAAAACAAAAGTAAAGTGCTCTGTGTAAGAAACCGGCGACAGAATGCCCCTGGAGCTCAAAGCGATATACTAATGGATGGTGTGGCTATTCAATGGACTAATCAAGCCAGTAACTTAGGTTTCTTGTTCCAGGATGATCTTTGCTGGGACGCTTTCATTCTTCAGCAGTGTGGAAAAGTTTATGCCGGACTAAGTGCTCTATATTCTTCCACGTATTTAGCACCTACTAACACCCGATTGAAACTTTTTAAAACTCTGATTTTGTCGCACTTCTTGTTTGGAGATAACTTGCACGTGTGTCCAAGTGAATATGCATTCGGACGTTTGCGAGTAGCCTTCAACTCATGCGTTCGATACGTCTATGGACTCAACCGATACAGCTCAGTGACCCATCGCCAACAAAATTTAATCGGATGTCCGTTTAAATGGTTCTACGCATATCGTTCTTGCCTGACAATACGCAAAATAATAACAACCCGTGCCCCACCAACGCTTTTTTGCAAAATCACGCAGTTGCAAGGTCTTAGACAGCGAAATCTATTAATTCCAGCAAATAGTACTTCATTGTACGGCAGCTCGTTCTTTGTAAGAGGTGTAGCAAATTATAATACGCTGCCAGTTGAAGTTAAACGTTTAAGCTCAGAAACAATTTTCAAAAGAGAATGTTTAGAATATTGGAACAGCCGATAATGTTAAATAAGAAGTGAAGTTAATATTTATAATTTAAAATCGAATGTAGTAAATTAAAAGGTTAGGCCTTACGCTACAGGAAATAAACAAATAAATAAATAAATAAATAAATAATTTTATACATCAACCTCAACCATGTAACAGGTCCATCCTAAAACCCTACACTTTATTACAAAAAAGGTTTTTAAAAAAATTGTTTATGACATTATAAATGTTATGCTGATATGAAATATTCTTCAAGAAATCAATTTCAGCCTCAATTAGTTTTTTTTTCGTTGTTCTTCTCAATGCTCAAAATCACATTTAAAAATGTTTGATAAATTACCCAAGGCCACAGAATTTACCTTTTTCCGAGGTGCAATGAATAGAAAACTATTCATTGCATTTTGACTAATTTAGGTGCCCAGAATCTAAATACGCAATTTTTCTATCAGCTTTTGTTATTGAAATAACTTTTGAAAATAGGATAAAATTATTTAATAAATTCTGACCAAAACTTTAAAACAAAAACATTACATCTTAAAATAAAATTATGAATCATTTGACAACTTTCATCAAGACTTCAAGTAATTTGAGTTCTGCGAAACAAGTTCTAGAAAATTTCTATTTGTTTACTTTTCCTCATTTAACGATTTTTTTTAAGTTTGAAACAAAATTGAATTTTAGATACTTTTAAGGCATAAATTTTCACACTTTCCGCAGTAATCGTCATCAAAATACTATCCTTGAATTGAAAGAAGTATGATAAACTAAATCAGAATAAGATTTTTTCTTGAATGTACGTTTGATAGTTAATCAGTAATCAGTGATTGATTTCACTTAAAACTGATACATTTTAAAACTCCAAGATTCAAGTTCAGGACGTAAAATCTACCAAATCAATCTTCAAAACTTAAGCACCAAAAAACTTCTCCCTTGAGTTATCAATGAAATTCTATAAATAAGTTTTTATAATTGTGAAACGTGGATATTGAAAAAAATCTTCTAAAATGGTGAAAACATTTCTTTTTATTCTTCATAATTTATTGAAATTTTCAAATGAACTTATCGAATTTTATAGTATAGTTTTTTTCAAATTTTAAATAAATTTACCGAATTTCAAAATCAAAGTATTTATTTTTTTTTTTTTAATATTTTTCATTAATTTGTCTATGTTTTTAAACCCCGAATTTTGATATTCTAAAAACATGAACTTTAATTGTTTTTTTTCCTAATTAAATACTCACATTTTAAATCGTGATTTTTTCTTTTTTCAAATTCAAAACACTACAGTGGCATTCTTCAATTAACGCTTCAGTTGAAGAAAAGAAATGTAAGACATCAATTTGTAATCTATTCTCTGAAATTTCAATTTACACAGTTGGATTCAATTTTGAAAACATTTCCATATATTTCTGAATGCTCCATATAAAAGTTCAGGAGGTAGTTTTTCAAAGAAAAAAAATCGAAAACGTAAGAAAAAAGCTACAGACACTTTTGTTTAATTTTTTATTTCTCATACATCTTTAAACAAAATGTATGGGAATATATAAACAATAAGGTCTATAGCACTTTTAACTTACTCCAAAACTACTCATTGTCTTCTGAAAAGTTGTTTTTGGACTTAAAAATTTTCTATCAAGTTTTAAGATTTTTACAGAGTTGCCAGAAATAATTAGGATTTTTCAAATGGTAATTTTTACCATTTTTTATAATTTTTTTCAACTTCAAAGCGTTTGAGGGTCACCTCAATGTTGTTCAATCAAAGTGAAATTTTGCACAGTGTGTTCTCGAGATAGAAAGGATCGATTTTAGGAAGTGGGAGCTGTGAAGTTTTGACTTTTAAAAACTTCCATATTGCTAAGGGCCACCCTAGTCCGTATAAAATTCATGTACTCCTCCTGGGATAAGATTTTCAACGCTGATGAATGAATGAAGGTTGACAACGGCAATGTAATATTAGTGATGTAAATTTTTATTTTCACGAAAAATGTTTTAATTTTTCGATTTTTTCAATTACTATTACAGATTTTCTCGAGCCAAATGAAAAGATTACAAGTGTTAACAGATTATCACCGATGGTTTATGATTTAATTGAATGATTAATGGCATTTTGGTGAACTATACATTCTAATAGGAAGAATATCAAATGAAAGTAATGAAAATTATAGACGGATAGATTAGATTAGGAGCGTGCCAAGAGCGTGATTTGAGAAAACTTCTTGCCGCACAAGACCATTTGTCCCGAACCGTATCATTGTCGAGAAGAAGCAATCTAATCTATCCGTCTATAATTTTCATTCTTTTCATTTGATATTCTTCCTATAAGAATGTATAGTTCACCGAAATTCCATTAATCATTCAATTAAAGATTGTTTTCACCAAGATCTTAGAATTATTTTTTCGATGATTTTGATACTGATTCAAACCGATTAAAAACCTAAAATTGCTCACTAAAAACGCTTACCAATCCAATCATATCCGTTAATATTCAAGAGCAAATGGATTGTACTCGTAAATGGTTGCATTTTTTAATAGTTTATGGGAATTTTTATTATTATCTGACAATTTGCGCCGAGGGTCTTTGAATCTTCCCAAAAAACGAAAATTTGAATCATTTTTACGACTTTATAAACACATTTTTTTCTAACATTCTAATTTGAAAAACAAAAATGTTAGAAATCTGAAAAAAATACATGTGTTCTAAGTCGTAAAAATGAATCCAAATTTTCAATTTTGGGGAAGATCTGAAGACCCCCGGCGTACATCCGTCAGATAGTAAAAAAAAATCTCCATACGTTTGTTTATTAGTTATCAAAGATCAATTTCACCAAAAACTGAGTAGCATAAAAATGATAATAAATGATAAAAGTGTTTGGAGTGAATCACAACAGAAACAGAAAATAGGTTTTTTCAATTCGGGATACTAGCTAAATAGCATGTTTTCAATATTTCAATATACTTGGTTTTAAAAGCTTCGCAAAAAATCAGTATTTATACCGACTTTTGAAGTTTTCAAACCGAATACCGATTTTCTCGGGTTTGAAAATACCGATTTTAATGTAACATCACTGTCTCTGACTTACATGCTGTCATAAAGCTATTGCAAATGATCGAAAAAGCCGACTGTCATCAAACACTTCAGAAATTGAACCAATAAAATCATAGACAAAATTAAGTGTAGTTACTTCATATTTTTGTTAATAATAAAATTAATAATACGATTGTTTGTTGGTTTTCGAAACTATTTTTTACTAATAATTTATACCAGAAACGCGCTCAAAAGAGTGAAGAGTATCAGTATTCAGTAGTATTAATCTGTATGATCGATAAAAAAATTTGTTTCGCATTCACGAAAAAAAAACAAGGATGAGATCAGCTTTATCCTGGGATGACTTATAAATTCGTCAGCTAGAATTCCCACAGGCCCGAAAAAACGGGGTCTAGTTTAATAATGCAATCACTTGCCGGATTCGGGGAGAAAGATTAAATTTCCAAAATTCATAACAAACCAATGACCTTGCCGTCCCAAAAGGCGGAAACCGAACGAAAGACCAGGCAGGAGGTTGTGGCATTTACCAGGCATTGCGTTTTAATCAGCTAAATAAAAGCGATCAGGCTCTTTTTACCAAATTGAAAATCCAGCAAACCAGACATTGGGCGAACAAGAGAAACATTTCTGCTACCGCTAGATGCCGTGCCGTGCCGAGCTGTTGTCGGATGGATATCTAACCGACAAAACCGACAAACGGGACCGGACGTTTGGTCACGCAATCCCCAAAACATCCACCCCCTCGTCTCTTTTGGCAGTGGCACCCACCGTCTTGCAAGGTATCGTGTTTCCTTGAAGAAAAAATAAACAGAAACGCTGGGCTTCGTCCATCGAACATCGAGGTTGGTTCGGTTGTGTTCGGTAACATTAGTTTCTGCTCCGCGTTTCTGAGCTATCACTTTTTGGGTGTACGAATGAATGTAAAGCTCTCTTCGACAATACCCGACGACGACGACGTTACATCTGATGGTGGTTTCATGCGTGAATCATTTGTCTGTTATCGAGCGCGTGTTTCAAATTCTGGTACACATGATTATTGCCGCGCGTCGCCGGGCCGTCAACGTTTGGGCGCTAACGAGAAAACTGCCCTGTGTTTCTCAAATTCTGAGAAAACAAAATAAGACGAGATGAACATGGAACAACTCCGACAACACGAATATATACAGCGCTTCAACATTTGGTCCTTCGAACCTGATTGCAATTCTGCCGGGGAATTCCAACAAACGTTCTTCTCCAATAACATTCAACGCTAAATCTCGTTCGAATATATCCAAATTGAGAATCGCTGCCGTCGAGCTTGAAGGCCCAAAGCTCCCATGGGTCTGACATGCGTTTTTTATTGCGTCATTACTCATGTCCCACACACACACGCACCCAAAAGCTCCCATGCGTGTACTTTTGATTGCTCCGGAAAGCTAAGGTGTCGTCGATGTTCTATTTTTGATGTGTTATTTTACTGCTCCGTTTTGATTGAACGAGTCTTTCTGAGAATGATTTGATTGCTTCTCAATATGATTTAGCAACGCCGTGAAGCACTCTATTCGGGTTTTGCTGTAGATAGAAAAGAAAAACCTTTGGAGGAACAAAATCGTTAAGTTGGAATTTTTCGTTTGGTTAAAACCAGTGCATTGGTATGGTTGCACCGAAAGCCTACAACCTGCCATCGCCGTCGTTCGTCTATTGAAGAAGCTAAAGAACTTCCACGAGGTACCGGCAGTTGCGGCATATCGGTACTAAACTTTGCCTTTGGCCAGTCAGGGGCTTCTAACTGTATACTTTCAAACACAATAAACCTACAACTTGCTCGGCTGCCATATGAGTTTCGAAATGAAGACAGCGTAATGATTTTTGCAAGGTTTCGTTCTACCGGCGCGGCAAGAGAAGCCTTCAAAAACAGGGTTTGATTTAGGGTCCCTAGGTATGCATGTACCATTGCACCCACCATAAGCTCGCTGTTATGCGATACATTCGTTATCGAAAACGTGTTTGAAAATTGATTAAAAGTGGAACCGTTTCTAGTTTTTTATTGCTAAATAATTGTGAACCAAGGGAATGGCATCCCTATTCTTTGTCATTGAATTTGACAACCGTCAAAATTACGAGCCCACAATCTTGCAGAGGACTGAAACAGCTAAAATCATACTGCAGATCGAGGATCAATTTTAACAAGGATTCAGCTAAAAACTTTGCATTTTATGCCAAACTATGATTTATTAATGTTACCAAAGATTCCACTGATTGACATTCCCGAGCCGCAGAAATCGTTTCAAAGATTATCAGAATATTGCTTCTAGTTGAAATTGTTGCAACGAAGACGTCATATTGCCCCTCTACTCTATACGAATTTCACTCATTTCATGCTTCTTCTTCCTGCGGGTTTCTTGACTGAAAATTCAACTGTCACTGACTGACTGACTGACATTCGACTGTCACGGACCCGAACTAAATGTCTTGCGAAATTAAACTTATTTAACGCGGTACTAACACTAGTAATTTGTAACAGCGAGCTCGCGACATTAATTTTCGTCACCTAAAAGTCAAACCCTTTCACTAGAGCGGTCTCAGGTTGAAATCGAAACTAAATTAAATTTCCCGCGATACTAACACTATAAGCTTGTACTAGCGAGCTCGCGACATTAATTTTCATCACCTAAAATTCAAACCCTTTCACTAGAGGGGTCACAAGTTGAAATGGAAACTATACTAATTTTAAGGGGTACTTACAATATTAGCTTATACTAGCGAGTTCGCGACACTAATTTTCATAAAAAAAAAGTCAAACCCTTTCACTAAAGGGGTCGCATGTTGATATCGGAGCCAAACTAATTTCTAGTTGTACTAACTCTAGCAGTGCAGCTAGTGCTAGCGGACTCGCGACACTAGTTTTCGTCACCTTCAAGTCAAACGCTTTCACTAGAGGGGTCGTAAACAGAAATCGGAACTAAACTAATTTCTAACGGTACTAATACTACTAGCACATTAGAGAACTCGCGACACTAGTTGAAATCAGAGCTACACTAATTTCTACCAATATTAACACTAGTAACTTGTACTAGCGAGCTCACGACACTAATTTTCATCACCTAAATTTCAAACTCTTTCACTAGAGAGGTCACAAGTTGAAATCGGAACTAAACTTATTTCTACGGGTACATACACTAATAGCTTGTACTAGCGGACTCGCGACACTAATTTTCGTCACCTTCAAGTCTAACCCTTTCACTAGAGGGGTCGCAAGTTGGAATCAGAGCTAAGCTAGTTTTTAGGGATACTTACAATATTAGTTTGTTCTAGCGAACTCGCGACACTTCGACAAAAGTCGAACCCTTACACAAAAGGGGTCGCAAGTTGAAATCGGAGCAAAGCGTTTAATCTCCCCAAAGACACAGCAACTAATTCCTATACGCGTATTGGATGGTTATCTCATTTTATTTTTGCGATCTTCATAACAGTTGAAAAAGGGACATTTGTGACATTTTTTCATGACATTCACAACTACTAAAATTCATAATTTCATTGCGACATTCGTAGAACCAACCGAACCAATGACATTCGCTAGGCAGAAATGTTATTGAGGAAAAAATATATTCCATAACACTTTGGTTGGCGAATGTCATTGAAAAACTCAATGACATTTTTTTTCATTTGCGTTACATTTTTTGGATGACTGTCAAAGTCATTGAAGTATCTGAGAAATGTTTTGTGACTGCACAGCCAAAATTATTTCCTGTAAAATTATGCAAATGTCGTGTAACAAAAAAGAGCAGGACATTTACCGTAATTTTACAAGTCGAAAACATAATAACGTGACATTTAATTTTTAGTGTACATCGTTTTTACAGGACATTAACTGTAATAATAAATGAATCCTAGTTAATTTTCAAAAAAAAAACAATTTAATTTATAGGTTTTGTTAATTACAGGTGATTTATTTTAAAGGTTGCAGTTTTCAGTGACACGTAATAGTCAAAAAAATTTTCTGTGTGTTACGAGTTTGAATTTCATTCGAATGACATTCTCAAGCCTGGTTCAATATAAAAGATAAGGGGACCTCATTTAAATAATATCTCGAATAGTTTTACTCTAATTTAAGTTAAGGAGCTTCCCTAAAGAAAGCATTGCAGAATTTTTCCCGCATTTGTTTTTGCTAAAGAAATTAGCATAAATTTTTAAAATACCTTTGGCCATTGAACTCGTTTTTTTCAACATAAAATCCGGACCAATCTAAGCAGAATTCAATGATAATCCAAAAAAAATCTGTAACAAAATGACGAAAATAAATTCGAATCTCTTCAAACTCCAAAAACAACAATTCGAATAAAACTAGCACACACAAATTGAGCATAATTTAGACCTAAATTTGCTTTACATGTCTCCTTTACTTTGAACACCCGGGCATGTCTGATTAATCTTTCTCTTATGAATCGAATAAAGAAAACATTCAAAATGTTTCCAGATGTTCCAGAAATTATAACTTCTTGAAACAAAATGTGCAGAAATTTTAAAAATTTAAGAAAGTTAAGAAAAACATCCTTTTAAGTTATATGTTTTCGCAGGCTTTGTTGGGAATAAACTACTAAAACCAGGCAATCTGAAATGCACTCTTTAAAATAAAGTTGCCAGAATTTTTTTAGAGCGTATCTGGGCCGGACAAATTCGGGCAATTTTACATAAAAACCAGGCAGAATCCGGGCATTTGATTTTAAAATTGTCGAGCGAAAATCCGGGCAATATCCGGAAAAAAGGAAAAAAATCATCAAAACTCATCGACAGATTTTAAATCGTATTTCAGACTTAGAAAAAATCTTTCATGATTACTTTTATAAAACTTGCTCAAAAACTTTTGATTCAGAGGCATAAACAAAAAAAAATTACCACACAATTCGTCTACTTTTCGTTTGATTTGCAATTAAATCGGGGCAATCGGGCCGGGAAGGACTGTTCCTAAATTTTGTTTTAAATATCCGGGCAATCTGGCAACCCTACTTTATAAGCATAAGTATTAGTATGTAAATTAAATGTTAGATTTTTATCATTATTGAAATTTGCGTTGATTTTTACACTCTAAATCCTTTTGAATTTTGAAAAAAAAAATTGTAAAAAATGGTAACTGTAGTTGACTAAGGATTAATCGGCAAAACTGAGTTCCGCTATTGAATTTTTATTCCAATTTGAATCGAAGAATTGAAATTCTAATTGAAACTTTTCAAACTGATTTGGTCCAAACTTCATACTTTTGTTTCTGATGTAGTTTTTTTTAACTTATCCTTTATTTTAAAAAAAACCATGAATTCAGCATATTATTTTAAAAATTATCATTATAAAATCATTATCATCATAAAAAAGCTCTTATGGTTGAATTGCGAATTTTCTTAAGCGATTCTCCAAAACATGAATATCTTTACATTTCCAATCCCATCTTTTTCCACATTTATGATGTTGTGCCTTGCCTCTTGAACATTTAATTCCTATTCTGAATTATTGTTTTCGAAGGTAATTTATGTCACATGAAAGGAAATTTCGACAAAAACAACTTTTTTATAACATTTTTTTTTTATAAAATAAATTATTAATTTTTATTTTTAAGATTCAATCCGCATTACCTTTAAAAAGTTTCACCACATTACATGAACACGGTTTTTTCAATATTTTATAGATATGAAAGTGAAATACACATTTGGATTTAAATTATAAAATTTTGCAATTCCTGCCTTACTCTGATTGTAACTTCGATTTTCAATTTTGTTTTTGAATTTCATTAGTAGTTTGCTATTGTAAGAGAGAATTGAAATTATCATAACAACCCCAATTGTACCACTTCAGTATGCTATATCCGATAGCTTTAACTATTTAATGAGGTCAGACGGATGGAAGTAAAACGCTTCTATTAGCTTCAGTCTTCAAAGTACAACTGCTTTTATTAGTGTATCTTGTAATGAGAGAAGTGTATTCAAGTGGTACAATTGGGGTTCTTATGATAATTTCAATTCTCTCTAACAGATATTACGATTTAAATTGCAGACTTTGAATTGAGGGTTTGAATAAAATCCGATTTTAGGTTTTGAGTTTCACTGTGGAACTGTCTGTATCTTCATGGAATTTGAATTTAATTCTGATGTAATTTTTTAAAATTTATCTTCTTTTTCTGAAATCTTAGTGTAACGTCGCAATAGTCATGAGGAAAATATTTATTCTGCTTTTGATGAAGCTCATACCAAGTGATGAATATGAAATCAAAGGAGATTTAATATCTCTCTTTAAATTTTTCTTATCAAGAAATTTGTGGATGGTGATAGAATTATTAAATAAATTGTGATTTGAATTTTGCATTTGACAGCTCTAATCAGCATTTTCAAATTCGGTTAGTTGATTGATTATTGCGTAATATTTTCACGTGATAGATTTACAATTACTATTGGAGGTATCATAATGATTATTTGAAGGCAATTTAACGAACTGTTTACAGTTTCTTGTATATTAAAAATTATTCATAGGGCCCCCTTCCCCCTTCAAATTGTCCCGGGCCCCGATATGGCTTAATACAGCCCTGAGTATACGCAGGAGAAATAATTTGCTATCCGTTTTTTTCTAAACAAGTTGTTAACAGTTCTCACGTATGTTGAAATTCTGAAAATTCATCCAAGTGATAAAATGAAATTTTTGGAATTAGAAAAGTACTGCAGGGTAGCCAGTGTTTTTTTCATTTTCTTATTCCCGGTTTTTACCAGTTTTCACGGTTGAAAATTTTTATTTCCCCGGTATAAAATAACATAAATAAACATTTTAAGAGTGTTTTTTTTAACAAAAAAGAAAATATTTATATAAAAGTTTAATGGGATGTTTAACATAAAATAAAATATTAGCAGGTTGAAAAGCAAAGCTACAAAAAAAATAATTCTAGTACATATAACCTTAACTGTATCCTGCAAAATTTCGTCAAAAATTTTCACCTTCGCTTAAGATTGAATTACTGGTCCATAAATCAAAACTTAAATTTAAATAAAGATTCATAATTTGATTTCAAATTAAAATTTGATTTTTTTCGGCATAGCTCAAGAAAGATATTCATTGCTATTAATTAATATTTTAATTGAAATTTTTCCTACGCAGTTTGGGAACAGATTCCGCTGAATCTTATCTTTCTTAAGCATTGTGAAATTTTATTTTGATTCTAAATATGGTATTTTGTTGAGTTTCATTTAAATTTCTGAATTCTTAATTTAGTATTATTTTATTTATTTATTTATTATTAATTACATAGAATTCCGTCTCACGACATGAATTTGGTATAGGGTAACGGACTTATTTTGGACCGGGTACATATTTTAGACCACCTTGCAGCTTATTTCCAATTTACCTCTCATAAATCATGTTAAACATGATACTTTTGAACAAATATAGTTGAAGCTACTTCTTATGATTCCAATCATATCTAAGATTCCATTTGAATATGCTGATAAGGGATAGAAAATTGAAAATAAAGTTTTGATTTTTCGCTGTTGTTCCAAATCAAGCCCATTTCAGGAGGACGTGCCATTATTAGAGTCAACTTCCAAGAAGTTTTCTGCCTGTCTGTGATGAATTTAACAACATCAAACATGTTCGCAGTTATGATTAAATACTTGAAAACAAGTTTGCAAGCTCGAAGGACCAAAAAAACTTGTTTTCGTAGTAATTTGACCCATGTCGAAAATGGGTCCTACTTAATTCCTTAAGGACTTATTTTGGACCACCCAACATAACCTGAGTATTAAACCGGCTGTTAAATGTACATGAACGTAATAAAACATTGTACGTTGTACAATATATGACAAAAAATAATGCACAATATTTCAATCGCATTATTTTATTCAATCAACTCGCTAAAGTCCAAACCCGCCTTTAGACGAAGTTCACTTCAATCGGCATGAAACCAAGCCAATCATTGTTTTAACTTACTTTTCAAGCACTTTTCAACAACGTTAATCTTACAATCTACATTAATGGCAACTGTTTGATAGATAGGCAGTTTCCAAAAGCTACAGCTTAAAGAAGCTTTAAAACAAGAAAAAAAACTGGAAATTCTCCAATTTTTGTTAATTCAATATTTGTGATGCTTCATTAAACAATATTGCAAGTTTTGTCTAAAAGTTACAACCATACATATTGATTTTCGAGAAATTAAAAACTTGGTTAGGTAGACGAGACGAAAAATAAACCCCTTCTAAAGTAGGGGTTGTGAAAAAACGACAACAAATCGGAAAATAAGTGTGGATCAAATTTAGTTTAATATTTGTAAGAGTTGAAATATCTCAGTTAATATTACCTAGAACAATTTTAACAGATAATAACAACAGATAATAACAATTTTAACAGATAAAAACAGATCTTGTTTTTCAGCCCCTGTGGTTATGCAATTTTTGAAAATTTAATTGTTGAAGAGATTACGATCACGATAATTTTTTTCGTATAACAAAAGTTGTTTCGAAGATTAAACTGAACTTTTGTGAAATTTTCAGCGAAAAAAAACTGGCTTTTAAATAGTATAAATGATTGTATAATTCTCGCACATTTTTATCTTTTTGGATTCTATGTATTCTACAGAATTGAAGCTAAATCAAATCCACTAAGGTTCTGGAAGTCAAAATGCATCAATTGATGTCGCGAAGTTGAAGATGTCAGACTTTCTTAACTTTTCATTGGAGCGCCGGAAGGAGATTTGCTTTCTAAGAATTGATCTTCAAGATAAGCTTACTGGCCAGTATTTAACACTACAGAATAAATTTCGTTGAGATTGCAGTGTGCGGTCGAAATTTTCAAAACATTTAAAACACACTATATCACGGGAGAGTTTTTCTGTTTTTACTCTATTCTTATCGAAAATTACTTTTTTAAAGCAGAAGAAGTTGTAGAAAAATATAGATTTTTAGAGTAGGAAATATTCAAACAAGTGTACCTAAATAGGGGCTGGGGAAAAATTTAGGAAAGTTAGTTCAGGAAGGAATTAACATGAACAAAAAACAACTTGACTACAAGAATAAGAAAGAAAAGATTAACTGAATTATTCGTATAATTGCGCATCAATCACTAGCGTCAAAATAGCAAAATTTAGAAAAAAAAAATCTTATTTAGTTTAAGGGTGGTCCAAAATAGGTCCAAAGGGTGGTCCAAAATAGAAACCTGGTGGTCCAAAATACCGACCACAGTAATTATCGAAGAAACGAGTTTTTGGGCTTAAATCTTGTTACATTGCAACAAACAACGATATGTTTCGATAGAAAAAGTCTTGATCTTTGTAATGAACGGATAAAGCAGTTAAAAATTGTAACATGTACTTTTTTATTTCAGAAAATAGCCTAGCCACTTCCCAAAGCGGTCCAAAATTGGTCCGTTACCCTATTAATCTCAATTCGAAGAATTTCAGTCCAGCGTTATAACAATTAAATATTTGTATCAATGGAAACTCTAAATTGAAATCTTAAGCAAATTTTTGAACCTAAGCTTTGGATGAAATTTGCTTTTAAAATTATGTTTTTTTTTTAAATAAAATATAAATAAATATATAAATTTTCGGGATATTTTGGCCCGACAGGACCTTGAGTACATGAAGCTGTTGTACGATTTCATAAAATCAAGCAAAATTCAATTGTGATGAGCATTTCTGACCCAATTCAGGTCGTCGATTGAAGGAAATCCACAAAACAATTTCTTCAACTCTGGAACTTCAGCATCTATATTATCAAAAAGTTAATTCCTATTGAACAAACCTTTCCTCATCCTTTCCTACTTTCTTTCCTATCAAATCTTGTTTGCTTGCGTTTGTACGATTGCTTAAACTTTGTTCTACGAGTTTCATCGATGGTTCCCACTGTGCAACATCAGCCGATCGAGGACAGCTTTCCACGGCAAGTTGGAACGCCTAGCGTTAGAAGCGGTCTTATTGGAGGTTGGCGATAAATGGAAGAGTGGATCGAATCGTTAACCAAGAAAAGGTTTCCCATCTGAAAGATGTAAAATATCACTCGACTCCTTAGGCCTTACTGCAAATGAGCCTTCGAAAGAAAAATAAATGATTAAATAAAAAAAAAAAATAAATAAATATGATTACAAAACTCATACACATTTAGTTAGTAACAATTCAAATTTCTTATCAAATGGAGTAAACGCGCAAAATTTACAAAGAACATAATCCAAGAACTTTATTGAAATTTTTTTGTTTAAAATGAAATGAAACTTGAAGTATGGTTTTTATAAAAACGTGTACCCTCGTAAACTCTTTTCAAAATAGCCGAAAATAAGAAAAACTACAATAACCATTTGCTCCATTTAAAAAAAAAATTCACATCACTTCTTGAAAGTCGCTCTTTTATCCAATTCTATCCTTTTTTTTTACTTATTTCTTAATCCAGATTGTCAGGTTTGCTTTTCCTGATATTTGTAAAGAAAGCACACTAAGATATAAAAAATCTAAAATTCTTACAATAAATAACACTATAAAAGTTACTT
Source organism: Uranotaenia lowii (assembly GCF_029784155.1). NCBI lineage: Eukaryota > Metazoa > Arthropoda > Insecta > Diptera > Culicidae > Uranotaenia > Uranotaenia lowii. The sequence continues at coordinate 60,542 of NW_026598423.1, read as the reverse complement.
TAAAAATACAAAAAAAAAACTAAGCTTTACAGATTTCAAGGTTTTTTTTTTCATTTAAAAAACATTTTTTAACTATTCACTGCACAATATCCATGAGTAAAGAAAAAGTGTATTCACAAGATTTTTTTCTGTGCGTTATTTTAAAATACGTATAAAATATTTTGGAATTGAATCTGAAACACTGGAAATGTATACACTGAAGACAAAAAATCAAATTTTTGATAAAAATCCTGATTTTTTAAAAAATTCCTTATGGGATTGCAATCCCGATACTTTCTAGCTTTCCCCGAATCGTTGGCTAAACTAAATGAAGGACAATGAAATGTAAAGCTTCTGAGAAAAATTTTAGAAAGAAAATTTAGTCTTGGTGAAATAAATCAACTTTAGAATTCAATAGGTTTATATATGAGAAAAACGATAAGTAAAGAATTTTCCCGGTATTGATTCGAGATTCTAGGTTTTTCCGATTTCATCTAAATCCCCGGTTTTCCCGGTTTTGCCCATATAATAAAAAAATCGGGTTCTTTTAAATTAATTAGATGGTAGGTATTTAAAAAAAAACAGCATCGAATGCAATGCACTATGGTGCAAAACACCAATTTAGCTGAACGAAGTTAATAGCCAGGGATACACATTTGATGTCTTCAGCTAAATTATTCTGTTTTACAATGCTCCATTTTTGGATTTTTTTTTTTTTGCAAGGGGGTCCACCGATAGTGAAAAAGGTATTTTTTATAGAAAAAAATAGTGGATCTACATGTAAGAGAAGCGACGTCTGAAACACAGAATTCCAATCGATACTAAAGGAACTCTCTAAATCGATTTCAATCGATCCAAGCTTTTGTCGTAGAGCCCTTAGCATTCTAATTGAAATCTCAACCAAGGTGAGTATTGTGATTGTTAGTGAAGTTCTAACAGATAATTTTAAAGTTCGTCATATGAATTTATGATTAAGTGCAGCTTTTTTCGGTGCTTTGGTGGATCGTTTCCTAGTTAGAAAACTATCTGATTACTGATTGTTAACTAAATTCAAGTCATTCATACCGTTTATCGCAATCCTTTGGGATGCAAATTCAATGTTGTTTTGTTGGATTTACTGAGCGTTCACTTTAGAGCTTGAACGTTGAGCCAGAAAAAAGTGCTGAGGATTTTTGTCCAAGCTTTCGGCAATGTTGCCACATATTTTATTTTAAGAGGGATCAGACGTCGCTTCTCTCACATGCAGGTTCTCTAGAAAAAAAGAGTAATTTCAAACGTTCAAAACTCTGTAATTTCCGCCGATTTCGTTGCTAATTTTAAATGGCAATGGTTCCGCTTATCATCAAAAGTAATCACAAAAAACGTGGTGTTGCGAAAATGTGAACTTTTTTTTATGGACGATCTTTCCAAAATTTCCATAAAATACACTAAATGGTTTCTATAGAGCTTCAGCAACTTCTAAAACCATAATAATGTATGAGATAATTGTAGATCTTGGCTTGTTACAACTTTGTTTTGAAGACAGCGAGCCATTTTATCCAATCTACAACGTGTCAGATTCAAAAAACTGTTTTCAAGGTTTTTGTTTTTTGAAGTGACTGTAACTAACAAAAAAAAATACCGAAACCTGTTCCATGTAAAACTTAACAATTTTGCTGCAGACATCAAATGTCTATCTCTCCATCCCTGGGCGCTATTAACTTCGTACAGCTAGATTGATGTTCTGCACCACTGTGCAATAGAAATCAATTTTGAACTCCATACAAATCTTAGGAATAATTCATTTCGAACTCATAAAATATTTTGAATGTCCATTTCTGATTTGTTTTTTTGGTCCCGATATGTAATTTTAGCTGTTAAAAAACAGGTCGGTATCGTCCGACCTCAGGAGAAAAGATAGAATTTGTGCCAAGTTTCACCAGGAAAATTTGTTTCGTACAATAACAATTCAATATTCCTAATTATGTTATGTATAGGTAAAGTATTCTGATGATTATTCGATTCGTAAAAATACTTTGATTCTGCAATTTTATATGCTTCGGACGCTTACGCAATTAAGAGCATCGAGAGTGAATTAATTCCTTTACCTAGCTCGTATCTTCCAGCAACAACAATTTAAAAGGCATAAGTTCTCGGAAAACTGTTTTTCTTCGTTGGTTATTCCATGCTTTGGTTGAAGGTATGCGTAAACGGGGGAAAACAACAAACCAACAACCATCAAATCCGAAACGAAAACAATCGATAAACAAACTGCAAAACATACACTGACTGGCCAGCCACTGACTGTGGCCAGACCACACGCACATAAATAAATATAAGCAAATGAACGCCAAACGACACAGTTTCATATGTCACTGACAACGACGGCGACGCTTAGCCCTTCGATGTTATTGGGCGAGCATCGTTATGTGTGGTTTATTCACATAGCAATGCGACTGTCCGTCGTCGTCGTTGTCAGGTTGGAAAAGTTATTTCCATCTTGGACTCACCCTGGAAAAACTTTCGATCCTTTAATGATTTAGCTAAATGTGTCTTTTCTCCTTTCTTCTGTCGGTGTTTTTTCCGTAATCCGATTGCGTTATTTGATGATATTCAAATCTAGATGTAGCTCGACTGTTTCACTGGGGTCTGCGGCTGGCAGCACTGGTCCAGGAAAAACTGATTGGTAAAAGTTTTATCACCACACTTCACCGTTTCTTGGGAGACAAAACAACAATCGATAATGCTGAGAACACGTGTGTCAACAGCAGCTTTTCGTCACCAGCGGGTGCTCAGAAACAGGTCATGCCCACTTGCCGGGAAAATTGGTGCCACCATTCCATTGCATGCATGCGAATGTGTGTAGTCACACAATCCTTAAAACGGAAAATTGCAACCAGTATTCCCAGTTTTGAAATCCAATTACACGACGGACGGTGTATTTTGCCCCCACTTTTCGACCCAAACTCTCCTTCAAGAAGGGACACTGCCTGATGATAAACAACACTCCGAAAGGCGAAGAACGCAGACGGAAGGCCGTCCCAAACTATCCAACGACAAACGGTGGTTTCTGCTCCTTGGCATCGACCATAAACCCACTACACCCACTCGGATGTCGACAGAAAAAAAGAAAAAACGGGACAGCACAATCACCCAGGCAGGGTATACCTAAGTATACTGGAAAAGCACTTCAGGAAAAACTCCAGCGGAAAGTGACAAGCAGCAGGGCGGCCAGAGAGTAATCCTTCTTCTACGTCTTCTGCTTCCTCTCCGTTTGGAATCCACAACCACCACCAACCAAAATAGCACCACCCCCAAACCAACACACGAATGAAGAGGGTGGCCTCCGGCTCCACTCCACGGATAAACGAAAGAAAAACTGGCACAGGTCCTAAACGCTAGGCGAATTTTCCAAGCAACCGATCGATACCGTAGTCAACACCGAACTGAGCTCGCCGGATGATTCTTTCTCCCCAGGCCGGGTTTCGTTCATGTTTCGTTGTTGGCTGCAGGGTGCAACTTACTCCCCAACCACGGACGACTCCAACGATGGACGGAATACATCGCTCGCAACTTCGCTACGTGTCGCGTCACACGAGTCGGAAAATGCATGGACCCAACATAAATAAGGGGTCTTGCGCCTGTCAGATTGAAACTACTACATCAGCCAAGCAGCATCTCAGCCAGCCTAGATTCGTGGAAATTTTGTTGCTTATTGCACTGCACGGTTGAACTTTTCGTTGCTGTCGGGAAAACTTCCATCCAGTAGGATTTTAGGAGTCCCAATCAAATAGAGAGAGTTTCCAACTATTAGCGTTTTCGTGGATAATAAATGATAATAATTTGTTTTTCTTGTTCTTTTCAATGCCTATTTTCACATTTAAAAAGGTTTTGATAAATTAGACAAGGCCCCAAAGTTTACATTTTTTCGAGATGTAATGAATTTAAAAGGTTATTTTGACTCATTTGGGAGTCCTTAATCTGAGTATGCAATTTTTCTATCAGTTTTGGTTATTGAAAAAACTTTTGAAAAGAGGTTAAAATCATTTCACAAATTCCTGCACTCTTTTGACAAAACTTTGAAACAGAAACATAACATTTAACAGTAAAAGTTTAAAGTCTCGTTCATGTAAGTTTTAAGTTCTGCGAAAAAAGTTATAGAAGTTTTAAATTTGTTTATTTCTCCTCATTTATTGAATTTTTAAAAAAGATTTAAACAACATTTAATTTTAGATATTTTATAAGATATCTTGTAAGAAATCTTTCCAAATTTTCAAAAACTGTTTGATTTTACTTTTTAAGATCATTATCATAAAAATATTATTTCATTATTAAATGAGGTATAATGAACAAAATAAAAATCAGTTTTTTTTTTAAACCTACGTTATTAATCAGTTATTAATGATTGATTTCACTTCAAACTGATACCGTAGAATGGGGGAACTTTGATCACTTTTTTAATTCATTTAAGAATATTTTGGAAGGGATCGCTTTTGTCAGACTTTATTTTACTTTATTTATATTCACGTGCAAACATTGCGGAAGAGCTCAGAAATTTCTTGGAAATGAAAATTTCTTTCTCATTTTTTTAAAACCCTTATCTCCAACTAAAATTCTGTAATTTAAAAAAAATGGCCGGATAGATATTTTAATTCATTTTCATATCATCATTGATCAATTGGTTTGTGCTTATTCGAGAAGTATTTACCTAGTGACAATTAGGAAGTATCATGAAGATTTGGAACATATAAAACAAAATCTGAATTATAATTTCAAATCAAGTTTTGAGAAATAAAATATGATTTAAATTTAAAAAATAAAAGAGGTACAAAGTTACAATCAGAGCAAAAGAATAAATTGCACCAAATGCGAATTTCAATTCTATGTCTTTGAAACACAAAAAAAACATCTTTTCATGCGATGTTTTTGAATATGATTCTCATCAGACAAAATTTTGTTTATCAAATTGTTATTCTAAATGTGACAAAAGTTTAATTCGATGCCCTCAAAGCCAAAGGGGTATTAGTGAAAAAATGATCGATTGAAAAAATTAATTTAGAATAAAGAAGGTACGTCTCGGTGGTCGAGTGGTTAGCGTGGTACGACGGTAATCGCTGGTCCACTGATGGCATGGGTTCGATTCCCATCTCGGTACTGGGTGTTAAATGTTAATCTTAAGTTGTCCGCGTCATTTATTCAGTCTGTAAAGCCTAAATCGGCTAAGACGGTGTATGTCTTTCAAAAAGATTAAATGTTAAAAAACACAGAATCCGTTATCATTTAAAAAAATCATCTAAGGGATCCAAATGAGTTTAGAGTACCTTAAACAAAGATCTTGAATTTTCAAAATTCAGAAAAATTATTTAACTGAGCTTCAGTAACTGAAGAAACAACACAATACTTGAAATCCCAATGAATTGAATCTGGAAAAAGATAAGATTTAGATCATAGGGGGCCGTTCACTAATTACGTAAGCACGATTTTGGAAATTTTCAAACCCCCCTCCCCCCTGGTAAGACATAATAAGATTTATCAAAACCCCCCTCCCCCCCTAGTAAGATCTTACTTTTTTTATTCTTCGAGAAATTGACACGTTTTTTTTTCAAAAATAGCTTGAATATTTTAAAAATGTTACATACATGCTTCAAAGCAAAGCACTTTTAAAATATAATTAAATAACTGTATTTGAAAAGCACAATCTATACAAAACAACAGATGAAATGTCGTAAACGATTAGAGGAAACATTATTCAAGACGTAGCATGTTTGGGGTAGCAATAATTTCAATAAATTTCCACAATCGAATAAACAATATAAAATCTAGATTCCGATTCAATAAAGAGAGATCAGGTTAGTACAAGGTTCCATAAAAATTGTTATGTTTTTTACCTGGAAATCATAAAAATCTTAAAAAAAAAATCATTCTTTACTACTAGAATTGAGGCAAAAATGTTTAACGACAATCACGTTGTCAATTAACCTAATAGCTCAGACTCATTCAGCGGTAAGCAATAAAGTTTTAAGATTTTTTTGGTAAATCGTTTTAAAATTTAAAGTTGGTAGTGTCAGTGTCTATCACTGAAAAAAATGTCTAGAAATCCATTATTTAAAGCGCCTTATATTGATTTTTAAAGGTTTATTTCTGGATGAAGTCATTTTCGAAATATGATGGATTTAAATCGTGGTTTCACAACGCGCCATTTTCTTTTTTTGTTTCCAAAAATTTCTCTATTAAAAAGATTGTTATTATGGAAAGCGAAAAGCGACGATCTTTTCTAATAATGTGATTTAATGTTTCTGATGGCATGTTGGTTTGAATTGGCTCTATAAATTTTATAGAACCTTCAATTTTTTTTTAAATTCAAAGACATTAAAAGATAAATAACATAACATCGAAATTAACCAACAAATAGGTAGTGAGTAAAAAAACCTGAGTAATATGGTTTCGTATAGCTGTTTGTGTGATATATTTTTAATGTAACATTTCTTACGTAAGATTTTTGGAACCCCCTCCTACCCCCCTAGTAAGAGATCGTAAGCAAATGTGAAACCCCCCCACCCCCCCTGTGTGCTTACGTAATTAGTGAACAGCCCCTAGGAATATTTATATATAGAAAATCACTCAATGATTCTAGCAACTTAACTATTAGATCCTTTTTATGATAATTTGAGAATGATCGTTTAGAAAATGAAATGCGGATTTCAGGATATTCACTTCAGTAGATGATAAAATTTTGGTTAAATCAGTTGAAAATGTTACAATACAAATACAAGTCTACGACAGAATTTGAGATGGAAATTCATTAAAGATGCCCTATACTTTCGAATGGTCCAATTAAGGCAACTACAGTTTTTTTTACACATTTTACTTTCAGAAATAGGGTGGGTTTAGAATTTGTAAACCAATGAAAATTTCAATAATAATGATTGAAAGGTGAAAAGTTATTATAATACGCGGTATTAACCCGGATGCTGCCTGGATGAAATTCTGAAATGTTTATCATAAAGCGAAATTAGCTGCTATTTTAGTGCAGTAAACCATAACTTGGAAACGTAACGTAACAAAAAATATTATTGTTGTGCATGACGTTTGAATGTAAAGAAAATGAGGAGATGTTTTTTCTTTATTTTACCTGTTCTGTACAGAATATCGTATCTGATATGTTTCGATAAAAAATGAAAATTTGAGGTGTTTTGCCTCATATTCTTCTTATTTTTTTTAATTCGGTTTTGTCCAGACGATTTTGATATTCTCAGCTCGCAAAACGTGGGAGAGCTGCTTCACTGCTTACTCTAGGGGGCCCCCTTAACTTTTTAAAGACAAAAACTAGTCTAGATATTATTTCACGGGGGCCCTTTAGTTTTTATATTTCAAGTTTTCATTCAGATTTTCTAGTTTTGATTTCTTTTCATGGAATTGTAGTAGAATGATTAAAGTAATGTTAAAAGCTTTTTTCCCTCGCGAGGCCCCCCTGAGCCGGGGGGCCCGAAGCAATTGTGCCTTTTGCCCCCCCCCCCCCCCCCTTAAATCAGGTTCTCAAAACATTTAAAAGATAAGATGAGAAACAGAGACGCTACGAAGAAAGTTCCACTTTTAGCCCTTTCGGACCACTTTGCGGTGTGGTGCGTGGGTTGCTGATGAGGGTGGCCGGTGAGTGGCGGTGGTTTGGAGTGGCGTTAATGATGATTATCTGCAAAAAAATCATGTTGATCAATGTTACCCCGGTGATTAAAGTTCCCCCACTTTACGGTAAATTTTATCAAAACTAAATGTTATAGACCAAATTTGACAAAAGATTCGAGTTCAATACATTAGTTTTTATAATGGTTAGACGTTTTTATTGGAAAAAATCCTTTTAAAATGTTAAAAACTTACCTGTTTCGTTTTCATATTTTGATTAAATAAATTTACCGAATTTTAAAGTACTTGGTACTTTCCAATTGTCAAATGAATTAACAGACTTTTAAAGTCAAACTGTTTGAATTTTTCAATACTGTCTTTGATTTTCAATTCCGAAATTTTGTGTTCTGAAAACATAGGCCTATAAATATAATTTTTTAATGAAAAAAAAACATAGTTTCTGCCATCTGTTGTTTCCAGGACCCAATATTTTAATTGAAAGTGGCAAAATTTTAAGAGCTTAAAATTTTAAACTTTAAATCCTGTAATTGAAACTTTATAAACTTTTCATTTATTTTTATTATATAAAATCATGTTTTTTATCGATCACAATTTTTTAATTAATTATTTTAATCAGTAATTTTATCAGTATAATTGAACTTAATGTATATTATGTATGTATATGTATGTATGTATATTAAAAATAAATAAAGTTATTATTTTGAACTTAAAAAATCAACGATTTAAGCTTTTTTATTATGACTAAAAAAAATATTTTGCTAAAATGTTTTATCTCTGACTTGGATCACTGGCACTCTTGAAATAATATTAAATATATTCTTCTTTTTTTCAAATTGAATTTAACTATAAAATACTGAACAAATTCTCATAAAGTCCCTTAGTTGAAAATTAACAAAAGAAATGTAAATTAAGATGAATCAGAATAATAAATAACATTTATTATCATTTTCCTCACAATTAATCATGGTTAATTTTTGACTTGTTCCAACATTTATTTAAGAATTCAGATTTTTTTAAATCTTTGTTTTAAAAATATGGGAGAGTGGGGAATCATGGGCCACTTTTTTTCGTTGTTTCATAACTTCTTTATTATAAAAGATAAAATGAAAATAAAAAATGGTATGGTTATCTACATTTTCAAGGCATCATGAGGTTTTTTTTTTAATTTTTAATAAGTTATTTTCCCCAAATTCTGACTGTTTGAAATAAAGCAATATTTTTTGGATTTAGAAAAATCGTGGGCCACCAAATCCAAATTGACCAAATAACATGCAAAGTTTATGAGTTGACCCAAAACTATGATTTCCTAATTCATTTCATTATTTTAAAGCAATTTCAGATGATGAAATAAAAAAGAGAGCTGTGTATGATCGCATAGATTCCAAAACCTGGCTCGCGAACGTTTTGGCAAAATTTCTTATATAGGATGAAAAAAAATATTTTTCATAACTCTTCATTTGGCATAAGAAAACTTTACAGATAGGGAAAACGTATTTTGAGTTCTGAATGTGTATAAAAACATAAAAATATAGGTGATTCAATATGTGTGGCCCACGATTCTCCACAAGCTATGATTTGCAAATTGGTTGCGTTTGTGTGACTTATTAATGTTTCATAAAAAATTCCTTTTCCATGTGAAAGATCATGACAAAACTAAGATCATAAGCGTATGAGCATATTTTTGTTATGCAAATTAGGTCCCCTATCGTCTGAAATTAGTGGGTGTTTTTTTAATTATGTAAGTAAATCTTCTAACTTTTTTTAGCTTGATAAATAAAAGAAGCATATGATGCGTATTTCAGTAAACAACATATAGGAATATATGCTCACGCAAAGCGACGACGATGACAGTTGGTTTGAGATTTTTATCTCAACACACATCTGAGATATTAAAAGTGGCCTACGTTTCCCCATGGCCCACGATACCCCACTCTCCCCTATAATTTATGCGCCATTTCTAAAAAGTATCATCGAGCTACAAATTCATTTTTGTATTGCATGAGCTGCCAATTTCTATTTCATTAAATGCCTAAGTATATTTTCTCATTAATTACAAAAGTGACAGTAGTTCTAAGAGCGTGCGCAGGTAGAGAAAGCGTCTGACAAAGATCTGGAACAACCGTTGATCATAAGGTGAATACCTGAAAATAGCGTATTAAAAATATCTAATATATAACAACAGGTTCAGGTTACCTAACGAGCCTATAGTAAACAAAGAGACGAAATGTCACGATTAGATTTTTTGGATTTTCTGTCAGTGTCATTCCAATCGAGCAAAATCAAGCAGTCTTAAAGGCAGATCTACAGCAGGGTTGCAAGCACATTATTTTGAAAGGGATCAGATTGCGCCTCTTTGTTTACTATAGTTTCTTTAAGGTTACCAAGCGTGCAAACAGTTGAAGTAGGGTAGTTCAAAGTAATTTAAAATCTGAAAGTTGAATAAAGTTTTTAAATTTTTAAAGAGCCGTTTTTGATCATCTACCAAGTTCATTTATTTTAACTCGTCAATTTATTCATTGATTTATTGAACAATTTGACTTTTTTAAGCTTTATTTTCAAAAGATTCTGCTAGGACTCTGGAGGAACATCTGAAGCCATCATCATTTGGAAACAACTTGAAAAATATTTTCTTCAATAAAAAAATATTAAAATTGCATGGATTTTGGGTTAAAAATTTTGAAATCCGATGCCCGTGTTATGCCACGGGTTTAAGATAAAATTGAACGGATTCGCCCGGTCCAGATATGTCTGGAAAATATTCTGGCTACCATAAATGCTTAGAACTAAACGAGTAATTCAATATTGTCTAATATAAAATTTGAAAATTTGCTGCTAATTTTGAGAAAACATATTCAAAAAACATCATATCCGAATTATTTTCTATGTTGAACCAATGAATTGAATGGTCTCTTAGTAAAAACATTTTTTATTTTTAAATTCATGAATGGATAAAAGAGAATTAGAAAAAAAATCACAGGAGTTGATCGAGGAGGAATTTTATAAGAAGCGTTTTCATCAAGCATAGTTGGTCCTATTTTGAAGAGGTAGAATCGCAGAATGTTGAGTCTACTACAAAAGTTTTCTCAGAAAAAAAACGGGACATTTTGAGCGAAAAGCGAGATAGCGGGACATTCTCTAAAAAAGCGGGACATGTCCCGCTTTTGCGGGACGGATGGCAACCCTACTCTTATTTGTTTTTAAAAGAAAAGTATCAAACTTCCTTATTAAAGAATCGTTTGGTATACTTTACTCAAAATTGATGATTTTTGCACTTGCACCCCTCTGACCCTGAAATAAATTGAAATTTGTGCATTGTTTCATTAACCTTCCAAAGTCGTTCGGGTCAATATGACCCGAAGCGCACATTCAAATCATCATAACTCTTCGAGAAAAAATCGCAAAAATTTGATTTTAAAAACCTCCCTGGGGAATCACAAAATACACAATTTCTAGTACCAGGCAACTTCCTGTGACCACCGGAAGTGCTCGCTCAAAAAAATCCGTAATTAGGCTGTTCGGGTCTATATGACCCGAGAGTTTGCGTAAGTTCCCCTGGCGGCAAATATTGACCGATTTCGATGAATTTTAATTCTTTGTATAGATAATTTATTCTAGTTTCTCAATATTGAAAAAATAGGTCGAAATATTTTACGAGATCACCAGTAGTTGATTCCGAATGAAAAAAGTCCCGAAAAAGATCTCTTTTTAGAATGCTTATAACTTGTGACAGGTTCCAAATATTGCGCTGATTTTATAATATTTGGAATTGTCAAGAATAAATCTATCCATGGATGTATAAATTTTTGGTGGTACAAAGGAAGTTTTGGCCGCTATCCCGGAACTTCCGGTAGAAAAAATATTTACTTAAAAAAAGTCACCCAATTTTGGCTTTGCATTGCTGTATCTCGCTTACCAATGGAGCGATTCTCTGAATTCAAATTTTAATTTTTTTTCGTTAACTTCATTATTATTTTTGTGGAACATAGTTGGTTCCTCAAAAATCTCAGTTGTTCAGTATATTGCAATGAAAATCACATCTTTTTTGTCATTTTTCAAACTCCCCCTCATGTCGGTGGGTTTACGGGATTTTGTTAGCGTGATTTCTCTAAAATTTGAACTCAAATTGGTAATTTTTTATATACCTAAAGATTCATTAGAATCTCCTCTTTCGATGGACATACTTTTTGTGTGGTGTTTTGAAAATTTGTAGCAACGTTTTTCGAATTTACTGGAAGCTGTCAGATTTCAACCAGTTTGGCCCACATTTTCAGCAGGTTGATGTACAAATCTCGCACCCCTCACGTAGCCGCGGGAGAAACAAATCCTTTAGCTCTCTTTTTGTCGCTCACCAAATCTACCAGCCAACCCAGCAGTAGAAGGAATTGCCGTCTCGTCGCGTGTTTTTTTTCTTCGGGTTTTGATGGCTAGGGCAAATTTGCCCAACTCGCCCAGCCGCGTGGTTTGTTGATTGATTGTGCTCATGCTGATACCTCTTTGCGTAGTAAATGTTTTGATGTTAAAATAGAGAAAGATTATTTCTCCAAATTGAAATAAGCCTCTTTTTAGATGTTTTATCATTAGAATTCTTCAGTGGTACCTACATTTGTTTTGAATGTTATCATATTTCTTTTCTTTTATTTCAAGCAGTGTCTACTGCAAGAGAAACAAAATCTATGATCTAAGCAACAAATATTCTGAAATTTTATTCAGAAACTTTAATCTTTTAAGATAAGTTAACCACCGTTAATTAATTTTGTAAATTTATTTTTCGGCATATCGGTGAAAAGTAGTTCTGAAATTGATAAAGATGGATAGAGAAGTGAGGAGAAAATTTACAGATGTTGAAAAGAGCGAAAGAGCATTTTTGCGAGGAAACTTATTAACGTACACCATACTTTACCCTGCAACATTTCATTATTTAGGAGAAGTAGTACCGGGATAGAGGTGGCACTACCTTAACCTATACAATGAAATCTGGTTGGTCCGAAGTCTACATGTGGTGAACACGTATGCCCGTCCGGAGTATACGTGGTCACCACATGTAGACTTCGGACCAACCAGATTTCATTGTATAGGTTAAGGTAGTGCCACCTCTATCCCGGTACTACTTCTCCTAAATAATGAAATGTTGCAGGGTAAAGTATGGTGTACGTTAATAAGTTTCCTCGCAAAAATGCTCTTTCGCTCTTTTCAACATCTGTAAATTTTCTCCTCACTTCTCTATCCATCTTTATCAATTTCAGAACTACTTTTCACCGATATGCCGAAAAATAAATTTACGAAACTTTAATCAGAAATAAGAATCTGAAATCTGAATCTGAAATTGAATCTGAATCTGAAATCTGGAATCTGAAATCAGAATCTGAATCTGAAATCTGAATCTGAAATCTGAATCTGAAATCTGAATCTGAAATCTGAATCTGAAATCTGAATCTGAAATCTGAATCTGAAATCTGAGTCTGAAATCTGAATCTGAAATCTGAATCTGAAATCTGAATCTGAAATCTGTATCTGGAATCTGAATCTGAAATCTTGATCTAAAATCTGAAACCCGAAATCTGAAATCTGAAATCTGAAATCTGGATCTGAATCTGGAATCATGGACGTGAACTTCAGAAATGTTGCCCATCCATTAAAATATTTATAATTTAAAATATCAAAAAAGATTCCCACATCAATAAAACATTCATTTCGTTAGCAGCGGCGAGTTAGGCAAATTTGCCCGAGCCATCAAAACCCAAAGAAAAAAAAATTCGTTATCAGCATCACCACAATCAATCAACAAACCACGCGACGAGACGGCAGTTCCTCCTGCTGCTGGGTTGGGTGGTAGATTTGGTGAGCGACAAAAAGAGAGCTAAAGGATTTGTTTCTCCCGCGGCTACGTGAGGGGTGCGAGATTTGTACACCAACCTGCTGAAAATGTGGGCCAAACTGGTTGAAATCTGACAGCTTCCAGTAAATTCGAAAAACGTTGCTACAAATTTTCAAAACACCACACAAAAAGTATGTCCATCGAAAGAGGAGATTCTAATGAATCTTTAGGTATATAAAAAGTTACCAATTTGAGTTCAAATTTTAGAGAAATCACGCTAACAAAATCCCGTAAACCCACCGACATGAGGGGGAGTTTGAAAAATGACAAAAAAGATGTGATTTTCATTGCAATATACTGAACAACTGAGATTTTTGAGGAACCAACTATGTTCCACAAAAATAATAATGAAGTTAACGAAAAAAAACTAAAATTTGAATTCAGAGAATCGCTCCATTGGTAAGCGAGATACAGCAATGCAAAGCCAAAATTGGGTGACTTTTTTCAAGTAAATATTTTTTCTACCGGAAGTTCCGGGATAGCGGCCAAAACTTCCTTTGGACCACCAAAAATTTATACATCCATGGATAGATTTATTCTTGACAATTCCAAATATTATAAAATCAGCGCAATATTTGGAACCTGTCACAAGTTATAAGCATTCTAAAAAGAGCTCTTTTTCGGGACTTTTTTCATTCGGAATCAGCTACTGATGATCTCGTAAAATATTTCGACTTATTTTTTCAATATTGAGAAACTAGAATAAATTATCTATACAAAGAATTAAAATTCATCGAAATCGGTCAATATTTGCGGCCAGGAGAACGTACGTAAACTACAGGTCAAATTTATCTAAAATAGATTTGTACGAAAATTATGCGAACGGCTTTGGAAGGTTAACTGTGCTTTAACCCTCAATAGTACGTAAATTTCTCACGATAGTAGGGAAAAAGTTGTTTTTAGACAAAATTGATTCCTATAAAAACTACAAATTGTTAGGAGGGTTTTTTTTTAATTGAATTACTACTTAAGAATTTTTCATCACCGCGTAATGTCTGTTAAAATGATCAAAATTCATTTTTAAAGCGCGAATCTCATCCTTCTTATCCCTGTGTCAATAAACGACGTTGATGCAGCCAATGAGCCATAGGAAATGTTATATCATCGGATTGAATTGCGCCCGGCGAAAGTGCTATATGATCCTACAATTCATACATGAAACATAACTCAACGACCACTCTGCAACACCGATCTCTTTTTTCCCAAGCCTTGCTTTATCTGTAGCTCGGGAAAATCTCTCGCTCACTTTTCCCGAGGAAATATCTGCGAGATGGAAGCTTCCATACCACCCTTAATCAAACGAACGCAAACAGAGAGAACGACGACACCGGCTGAAGAAGAAAAGCTGAAAACATGTGCCATTCTGCTGCTGCTGCTTTGCTTGAACGCATTGAACTCAGTCCGCGAGAGAGATCAAAACAAACACGAAACACGATAATCTTGAAACCGCGCATACGCCAGCTACGCCAGAGAGAGTTGGCGCAACACAGTAGGCGGTTGGGGTTGGGACTGTTGCAAACAGATGTTGCAGATAGATGTTGTGCGACACATGCATTTTCCACGATACATGTTGCGTGCTTCTTACCACAGACAAGTATAATGAACAAGTTGATATCTACTTTGCGTACCAACTACTGAAGGGTATACTGCCGTTGGAAGCATGATTGTCACATGTTACAAAAAGGAAAAACGCGAACAAAGTTTCAGAAAAAGATTTTGTTGTTATCGCACTGTTTCGCATTTTTTTTTACTTTAATGTTGTAGATCACTAAAGTATACCTACTCCTATAATATGAGCCTAGATCCAATTTTTCCAAAATGAACTGTTTTTTTCAATGAAAATCCTTGTGGAAGAATTATGCCGCGAAATTCTACGAATAGTCACAAAATGGTCGCATATTTGTCACACCACGAACATTTTCGAGTAGTTGTTGGGTTTGGCATTTCTTGTACGGCGCTTGTGTTTTATTCGTAAATGGTAGTTTAAATTGAATGAATCAGATCCGGATCGGATTATTGGAAAGTTTACAAACAATCTAGTGAATAAGAAGAAGTCTTCAACTGGTTCAATCAATAGAACGGCACGGGGCAGCATACAGTTTACAGTGGAGAAAATTTTTTTCAACTAATTGTCAACTGCCGGGATGAAAATACCGCACCCGCGAGGGAAGCAATACCGAGGTGCGTCCAAATAAAAAATGAAAAGCAAAACTAAGATAGAAAAGGTCTGAAGAAAGAAAAGGTCAGTTCCATCAAAGACCTGTCACACGGCGCCGGAAGAGTAAAGAGTTGACTGATGTTGTGAAATGGGTTACTTTAACATATGCATTCTTCCTATAGCGCCAGCAACGTACTCAAAGCAGTTTGCAGAGTTTTTTTTGCACATGCTAGGATTTCGCGAAAATATTTACCTATCCCCTCTCATATTAAGGAGGGCCCTTTCTCTCTTTATATCTCCAGGATACCCTCCCTACTTTCGAGGACACATTTGCCAATTTTGGTGAAAATCTATTCAGACGTTCCGTAGTTATAAATTATAACTTATAATAATCATCTCTTGAGTGTGACAAATATGCGTAGTACAAGTATGACAAATTGGCTTTGAATTTTTTCGAAATTTCTAGAATTAACATTATGTTTGAACAAAGAATTTCAAAAATACGTACCAAATTAGTGAACACTGTGAAACAAGCATCAAAAACTCAAAAACTTCAAAATGTCATATGTGACAATTATGCGTCGAACGGCAGTATAAGCAATGTGAGATATTTGAAGAAATTTTTTGTTGAAGTTTGGAATTATCTTTAATTAAATTTTCTAGTGAATAAGTTGTGTTTTGATATATTAAAATCTTAAGCTTAAAATCTAAAAAAAATATTCTAGTTTATGAGATGCATTGCACAATGGGGAAAAATTGTATAAACCACGAAGAAATTCAATATCTTCTCTACTACATGAACAAATCTATGAAAATATACGTTCCTTTAGTGAAAATGTCCAGAGTATCAATTCACGCAGCGAAAAGTAGTACAATTGAGATTTAAAAAAATACATCTTTGATTCAAAAACCTCGTGTACATTGAAACAAACTCCGTTTTCCTTGATTCAAGTAAATTTTATATTGAACCGAAAATTTTTTCCATCAAACCAATGTTCCAAATTTTTGAATTAAAGTATTTAATTTGAATTTAAAGAAATTTTTTTTACTCAGAATCAATGTGAAAATTCATTGATTTAGATGAATTTTCTTTTGAATCAAAGAATTTTTTCGTCAAACAGTCGACACATCTTCATGAGCTTCTGTTTGGTGAACGGAACGGCCAGAAGCTTTGCCGTGCAACAGCTAGACAGCACTGGAATCACAAGATCCGGCGTAGGAAAGTCTTGACAGCTTTAAAGAGGAGACGATAGGGGACTCGTAAGTAGGTCTTTCAAAATCAATTTTATTTCAAATAAACAAACCTAACAAACTTTTTTAGGGCAACCATTCATCCAACTAATCCCTTCCGATCCGGTCTAAGGAGACATCTGGCGCCGAAACCGTTCATGAGTTGTTCGAAAGGAACTGTCGCCAACAAACATCGTTCGTTGGTATTCTGGTGAGTTCGATTTATGATAGATAATTTCTTTATGAAATCTTTAAACCGACGTGTTTTTGTTGATATTTTTCAGAGAATTGACCCCTTGGCATCCGCTAGGACACTTATGGTGCATCAGATTTCGATTCAAAAGAGTCGAACAAGGTAAATTATTTATCATTTTATTTTTTTTTAAATTCATATTTTCAATTTCCACAGCCGAGCTGAGTCGAAAAGGCCCCGTACTCCATGATTATTTATCAGTGTTGTGTTATTTGTGTGTAGTAGTGAATGATTGTGAAAATAAATTTAGTTTCCAAAGAAATATTGTTCCATTAATTATTATTGGCTGCAACAAAAAACCACAGAAGAAAAAAAATAAATCGACCTATATTTCATTTTGACTCTAACCACATTTAACGTACACAGTAAACGAAAATTACCGAGTTCGGAAATTTTTTTTACCGAAATCCTAACATGTATAAATCGTTAAACTGTTTTTCGGTAAAAAATAAACGAACATCGGTAAATAAAGAATCGATTTACCGATGTTCGTTTATTTTTTACCGAAAAAATTACCGAAGAGTTTAACGATTTACACATGTTAGGATTTCGGTAAAAAAATTACCGAACTCGGTAATTTTCGTTTACTGTGTAGCATTCATCATTACATCGCGTTAAACTTACTAAAAATTCACGTAGATTGTAGGTAAATTCCCTGAAGCCTTTATTCTTATAGGGGAGTGTTTAAATATTTATTTCGTAGCATCTACGTGAAAATCAATTGGATAAAAATTATGTAGTTTGTAGAGAAATGAATCCAACTTAGATGAAATTTCAGGGACTAGATAAGAGAAAATCGATGTTGAAAAACATGCGAAAAAAATTCGCCTTGTCTCCCGGTAGGACTTGAACCCACATCTTGCGCCTCTCCGGGGCCCATGTATTAACATTCTACTACAGGAGACCAACCTGGCGTATGAATATTATACTGGTTGAGTGTCGATGTCTATCGGAATGAAGGGAATAGTTCTCCCATGTGCAACGCATCGTTTCTCATCATAACTGACAACCCGTGCAGGATATGAGAAGGCAATGCAAATCTTGCCGTGCTTAAAAATGTCCAAACTTGATTCCAACTACCGTAAGATGAAATGATGGGAATAGAAATAGACCAAGAAAAATGATTATGATCACATGGGAGAACTATTCCCTTCATTCCGATAGACATCGACACTCAACCAGTATAATATTCATACGCCAGGTTGGTCTCCTGTAGTAGAATGTTAATACATGGGCCCCGGAGAGGCGCAATATGTGGGTTCAAGTCCTACCGGGAGACAAGGCGAATTTTTTTTTTCGCATGATTTTCAACATCGATTTTCTCTTATCTAGTCCCTGAAATTTCATCTAAGTTGGATTCATTTCTCTACAAAAAAAAGTTTCGCTGACTGAATGTTTGAGTCAAGACCCATCTCTGGGTCGCAATTTAAAAATTATGTAGTTTTTCACGTAGCCACGACGTGCAGATTATTTTGGGTGTTCGCAAGGAATATTTAAATAAGGTAGTGTCGAGCAGAGGTGCCAGGTGGTTTTGTCAAAAATCAGGACACTGCGATGAAAAAAATCAGGATTTTTCAGGACACCACTAAATTGATGAAAATAACACGCAGCTCTGCTTGGATTGCATAACTGAAGGCGAAAAACATGTTCTGAAGACGCCTCAAATTATGCATCTAATGCTAGAAGAGTTTTGGGTGCCTTCAGTTAATATTGAAAACATTATTTAAATATCATTTGAACCAAAGGTCATCATCGGATAAACAGGTTAAACTATGGAATTAATGATTTGTTTGATTTTTTCATCATTTTACAATAAATTAAGTAATAGTTTAGGTATTTTGTAAAAATCAGAACAAATCAGGACATTTTAAGGGTCATTTTAAAAAAATCAGGACAATTCTAGTGATTTTGAAAAATCAGGACAGCCTCTCGAAAATCAGGACAAATCCTGAAAAATCAGGACACCTGACACCCCTGGTGTCGAGAGCCATATTGGTTTTTTTTTGTGATGTCACAAAAACGATTGTATCGAAAATTTATGTGAGAATGTAGGATTTTTGTAGGAATTTCAAAGAAAACACGTTTTAGAACGAAATCAAATTCCAATTTCATTTTGATTTTGTTTTAAGGCCTCTATTTCACTATGGTATGAAGTTTTTTGGTCCTTTGAAGATTGCATTATGTTTTTTTTCTTAATTTTTTAATGAATGCAAAGTCGCCTTGAAGCTAAAACGTGCAAAAATGAAAAAAATATCAGCTTCGAAAAGGTCTAGCTGGTAGATATTGAGTGTTCAACTGATTGTAATGATTTTAATCCAACCGGTTTACCATATACAATTCTTATGTAGAGCAATTAACATCAATTCATGATTGATAACTCAGTTTACTGAAATGCCAATGAAAGATTGTGGTTTTGTGTAAAAAATTGTGTTTTTATCACTTTATTGTAATGAGGAGCTTAAACTGCACTGACTTGAACATTTTCATGGAAGACTTTGAACTAATTTTAAAGTTTTGCAAATTTTAGTGGTGAACATCAGCGATGGAAATGAAATGAATATGATGCGATAAAGGTTTTATCCTGAACTGTACACTTCGCGATCTGTACAAGTAGCGAACAAACTTGGTTCCTCTCAATCCATAACAAAATGTTGGTACGGTTGTCACTCGGAGATAACGAATACATTGTTAGACAACATATAGCTCTGACAAGTGAGTAACTTTCTTTGCTCGATGTGTACTCAAATCACAAGCTGAAATGCTGCACGGAGAATGAGTGTCGATAAAATTCTTGACTTGTGACAGTCGAAGATTCTGTTGGTCCTCTGACAATCGGAATGACATTTTTGAATTTTTGATTCCGTAACTGTCATGGAAAAATTTAAAAAAATGTCATGATGCGACACATGAATAGAAAGCTCTTGACCTGAACATGATGGGAATTGATAGGAAAAGTGGTTCGGGGCCATCTGGTCCTGGCCACGGCCAATCTGGCCAGTTCCGGAATCCGAAAAATCAAAATGATCAGATTTTAACTTGCGACACATGAATAGAAAGCTCTTGACCTGAACATGATGGGAATTGATAGAAAAAGTGGTTCGGGGCCATCTGGTCCTGGCCACGGCCAATCTGGCCGGTTCCGGAATCCAAAAATTAAAATGATCAGATTTTTACTTGCGACACATCAATAGAAAGCTCTTGACCTGTACATGATAGGAATTGATAGCGAAAGTGGTTCGGGGCCATCTGGTCTTGGCCACGGCCAATCTGGCCAGTTCCGGATTCCGAAAAATCAAAATGATTAGATTTTAACTTGCGACACATGAATAATAATGGAACAATTATTATATGGAAAGTTAAAATTGAAACATCAAATGTTTTATAACATGTTCATTGTGTTTTAATAAACTTTATATATTTTGGAAAAAAAATCATTTACTATTGCAAAACTTATCGAAAATTTCGCTTTTCAAAATACACTTTTGACGTAGAATTACGTCTTACGGCAACACTATAGGGGGGTAAATTGAAATCCGCGAACGGATCTCGCGTCACGAAAAACGCCTCTTTGAGAGACATCTTTCTTAAAAGACATACCAAGCCTGCTTAACGTTGATTGGCTATTCGAAAATGGAAAAAAAAACTTGAAAGCCCCACCCCTTCATGATTTTTGTTGTTTCCAGCCAACGAAAGTTATAAAAGAAGGAGTCGACTGACGGTTTGTTTCATTTGTGAAAAGAAACTCAAACTTGTCACATGTGCAGCATCAGAGATGGCCAACAGCGCGCCGGAAAAAAATTGTGACAGCTAAGATGACATCACATAACACACACACACACACACACACACACACACACACACACACACACACACACACACACACACACACACACACACACACACACACACACACACACACACACACACACACACACACACACACACACACACACACACACACACACACACACACACACACACACACACACACACACACACACACACACACACACGCACACACACACACATACACACCTCCCATCACAAAAAAAAACCTCTCATGGAACATCACCCGCCAACCGCCACCCTCTTCCCACATCACTCTTCATACTTCCCATCCCCATCTGTCGCTCACAATCCACCCATCACACACCACCCACCCATCGCTAATTACCTACCAAACCTCACCACCCCCACCACCACCACCACCCATCGCACACCTCCACACATCCATCTCACACCGCCCAGCCGTTACATGCCACCCACCCAACGCACACCACCACCCGCCCATCGAACACCACCACCAACCCATCGCACACCACCACCCACCCATCGCACACCATCACCCACCCATCGCACACCACCACCCGCTCATCGAACACCACCACCCGCCCATCGCACACCCCCACCTACCCATCGCACACCCCCACCTACCCATCGCACACCACCACCTACCCATCCATTCCGCCCACTCAACGCACACGACTTCTAAAATTTCAAAAAGATCAAGAACAACTCTCTGAAAATTTTTGGCCCTGAAAAGGACCGTTTATAATTCTTGGATGGAACGAAAACGTGGTTAATATAACGCTTGCTCCGGAATCCTAGGTAAAATCAACATTTTAAGTTAGCGATTGCAATGTGATCTGAAGGGAAATGAAAACATAATACTGATTCCAACGAGACGCATGAGGCGAAACAGTTCGAGCACTTTTGCACTGAGTCAAGCGTTTAGATCAAAGCAGTCATTGAAAGCTATTCTCGCAAGCGTTTGATACAAAGCTCGTGTGTTGATAACATTATTTGCATAACTGCCGGGCGCAATCATTTCGACGACATCGGCTTTGTTTCTGCTTATACTTATATTTAATTCGCCTTTTGTTATGCAGTTGAGCAAGCTGCATTCTATCTATATGGGTCGTTTTAGACCATTAATAGGTATTAAATCGACAATTTAGGGAAGACTGATTTTCCTTGAAGATCATTTCCTTTAAAAAAAATCGACATACTTTATTCTAGAATGCTAATTTAAGACGAAAAACACATTGACAAAGGACAGGCTGTCGTAATTCTACGTGAACTTATCGGTCGTTTCTTATATACAACCTCTGTAACTTTTTTATATCCTTTTAGGTAAAACGCTTTCGTGTAGGCAACGAAGTTCAATTTCTTGAATTTTTCGAATCAATTATTGGTGCACCTTTTAAACTTGGAAAAGGACGAAATTCAATATAATTATGCATTCTTATTGTAATTTGGGAACCAGAAACTTTTCTCAAAGGGTAACAGCATTCTAAATTTGAGCGAAAGACACGTGGTCTGGCAGGCATTCTGCCTCAATTTCTATTGATTTTAGTTAAAATTTGTGGGAAGTTAATAAAATACATTGAAACATTTATAGTCTTCCGAAAGTGCATACGAGTGTAAAATCGCTAAGCTGTAGTTTCATTAGACTTCGCAGGCAGGTTTACCATATATTACCATATATATATTAACCATGCAAAACTCAAGAGCTTTCTATTCATGTGTCGCAAGTTCAAATCTGATCATTTTGATTTTTTGGATTCCGGAACCGGTCAGATTGACCGTGGCCAGGCCCAGATGGCCCCGAACCACTTTTCCCATAAATTCCCATCATGTACAGGGCAAGAGCTTTCAATTTATGTGTCGCAAGTTTAATCTGTTCATTTTGATTTTTTTTGGATTCCGGAACCGGCCAGATTGGCCGTGGCCAGGACCAGATGGCTCCGAACCACTTTTTCTATCAATTCCCATCCATTGCAGGGCAAAAGCTTTCAATTGATGTGTCGCAAGTTGACAACTGATCATTTCGATTTTTCGGATTCCGGAACCGTCCAGATTGGCCGTGGCCAGGACCAGATGGCCCCGAACCACTTTTCCTATCAATTCCCATTATGCACAGGGCAAAAGCTTTCTAATCATGTGTCGCAAGTTGAAAACTGATCATTTTGATTTTTTGGATTCCGGAACCGGCCAGATTAGCCGTGGCCAGGACGAGATGGCCCCGAACCACTTTTCCCATAAATTTACTAAATGTACAGGGCTTTCAATTGATGTGTCGCAAGTTGAAATCTGACCATTTTGACAGTCGTTTTCGTACTGATGAATGTCGCTCTAGGCATCCCTGCTTATTAGTAAAAAAATCATCATCTTTGACGAAATGATTATGATAGGATCGCTTCTGTTCGTCAGATGTACATTTTCCGATAAACTCTTTATACCCAGCTGTGCACTTTGAGATCCACATCTTGTGGTCAGCGCACACTACAAGAGAAATATGGTAAGAAGGAGAGCGTAAAGTCTGAACCAACACGGATAGTATTTAGATGGTGCTATTTTGAGATACTCGTAACTCGTTTCTCACAGAGGTCTGTTTGCAATTGTGAGAGGAGTATGTGAGTGTCGTCGACAGGCAACGATGTCAATGCATCGTAGACGAGGTTTGTATGTATTCAATTATCGCTAGAAGCGATTTTTTTCCATCGCTGGTGAACATCCACCATTTTTTCAAACTGCGATGGTCTTTTTCAAAGAAAAATTATTCGAAAATGCAAATTTTTTTGCAACCATCTCGAAGAGCAAGAATCCTTCTACAATAACATGTTTTCAAAGTGGAAAATTTACAGCAGATTCTTCAAATTATCATCGAATAAGAAAAGTTTCCTAGTAAATTATCAGATTTTTCGTGATTGTGACGTCTCAGCCTGTACCAATACTAAAGCAGGGCTGCCTTGGCACTACCTTCTTTAAATATTCCTTGGGGTGTTCGGAAAAATGTGAATCTTATACCGTATTTGTTTTCACCACCCGAAAGTGTTGCACCTTCCAAGCTGAAAACGAGCATGAATCGAGTTTTGCACCCACCTTTGTTGGTGTACGTGAAATCGGCAGTGTCAACAGAAAACATCAAGCTGTCAAAAATCCATTACAGCTGGTATTTGTTTTGGTTTGATTTCGAAAATTGAAACAAATTTACTTTAGTTGATCATTGTCTAGTAAATAATATGAAAATTTTAACATGAATTTATGTATTATGTTGAATTGTGAAGATTTCAGATTTATTTTGCTTGGTAGATTCGCCTCTGGCTCTGATGATAACTGCAATACCGGCTGATTCTAGGTGGTCTATGTTTGCTGCTGCTAGACTGCAGTTACCCCAGCTTGAAGGTTCCGGTATTTTGAACGTTTATTCCTCGCAAATCTCATCTTCGTTCGAGTACCTATTTCCGTTTCTAGATTACAAAAGAAAAATTCTTGGAAGTCAAATTGGCGAACTCAGATCGCGGAAGTCGGGGGAGAAAATTTTGCTAACAGACCGAAACGAACGAAATTCAAGCTCCCAATGCGGGTGTAGTCTCGAACTACCGTTTTTGAAGGGCAACGTGTGGGAATCCGGGACTTGGGGCAACCGAGTATTGTCACCCTAAGGCACAGCTCGAAGCCGGCTTGTAGCAGAGTAGCTTCGATGCAGCTGAACGATTCTTGCTGTGGAGACCAACTTATAGGACCCTCCCGAACAAGAAAACTTTTCGGTTTGGGCGATTCCACCAGATCTTTGGGTTGGCCTTTTTGCACTCGGATTTGCTGCTCTTTTTCGTCATCGCCTGGAACCGATTGCAGCAAGCCTTCTGGGCACATCTCTTCTTGGGAGCGTTGTTTGCTTTGGAACGTGCCATCCAGGTGAAATTCTCCGCCTCTTTTGGAAACGGCACTGGTATTGAATCCGAAACAAGTTTCCGTTCTTCGGGATAATAAAGAGAAAAAAACAG
The DNA here is from genome assembly GCF_029784155.1 of Uranotaenia lowii. Taxonomy (NCBI): domain Eukaryota; kingdom Metazoa; phylum Arthropoda; class Insecta; order Diptera; family Culicidae; genus Uranotaenia; species Uranotaenia lowii. The sequence continues at coordinate 35,637 of NW_026598423.1, read as the reverse complement.
CTCGAACGCAATTTTTGCGGTATAGAAATAAACCAACCAGCTGATATTTGTTTACATCGGGAAGCACGTGCTGTCAAAATTCATGATAGTATTGGTGAGAGCGCGAGCAACACCGAATATTTTCAGAGTGTTCCACCGTCCACTTTATGGTGCACTACCAGTGGACTACTCATCCTGAAAACGAGCATGAAAACAGCAAAAAGTGCACTACCGGTAGTGCCCCGGTGCACCACCACACGAAAACAAATTCTCTATTATTGCCTTGTGTTATAAGCAGAGATTTCAAAGAAGAAGTTCACTTATCACTTAACAGGCCCTTGCTAAACAGGTTTGCTTTTTCTGAGTTTTTATAACTCAGTGCTTGAAAATAAAATTTAAAAAATGTGGTTTACAAGTCTTAAGGATTTCTTTGTTATTTCAAGAACACTAAAAAATAATACAGAATTATAATGAAATTAAAAACTTATTATGAAACCAGAATTCTAACTCAGTTCAGAAAATCAGTGAAGTGGAATTTTAAAAAAAAATATCAGAATTAAAGCAATTGAATCCTGAATTTTCCTTATTCAGAAAACAATATCCAAATATTAAATCAGGAAAAAAACAGATTTACAATCAAAAATTTTAAAAACATATTAAGAATTGTATATTAACATAAAAATTCAAAAACCACTTTCAGTTCATATCAATAACACATAATGGTGCCGCCGGTCGTGGCCTAGAATATAGCGTTCCAGTCTTCTAAGCCAGAGTCCATGAGATCGAATCCCGACCACGGCACATATAGTACTCTTTCTGTGGTCTGGTGGTTTTAGCATTTGTAAGATGTTAGCCATAATTTCTTGAAAGATGTACGCCTTAGAGTTAAGTAAATTAGATCTCTTCAAAGAAACATGAAGTTTCACTGAGATCCTATATGTGTGTGTTCGTTTTTTTATAATGAAATAAATTTCCAAAAACGATAATCAGAAATCAGTGCATACTGTCAAAAACCGATTAAAGTTCATTTTAATTTCAATTGGATTTGTTCCGTTTTAGAGTGAATTAGTGCAGAGATAATTTTGTAAACTAGTGTATTCTTAAAAAAAAGGTTAAAATTGGAAGAATTTAAAATATTAATCTCTAAACATTAAGCCGAAAAGGTAAAACCAGAATACATTATACACACTTCATGATTAAGGTTAATTCAACATGAAACCGAATACATATAGAGAAATATCATTTCTTTTTACTCATAAATTAAAATGTAAAACTGGAATAAATTATCAGAATGCTCTCTAATAACTTAGTAAGTTCCTTAAGATCGAATTAAGATCTTCAACTTTTCATCTGGTTTTGCACCCAGAAAATAAGTCTTAGAAGTTAAGTGTTAAACGTTGGAATACCTAATTCTATAAGGTACGCCGGGGTAAGTGGGGACGATGGCTATTAAAACAATACTGTGAATTATTTTTTCAAAATTTTAATGCAGAATGTTAAATTTACTTGTAATCTATCCAATAATTGTGGAAGAGATACGGTTCCGACAAAAGCGGATGTTTACGGTGACTTTTTGTTAATTTTCTTTTTTTAACTACGATGTGGAGGTTACAAGCATCTTTTTAAAACTCAAATTTCTCGTAAACTAGCTGGCTCTTGACGAAAAACTCTACATTAAAACAATCCTTACATTAGAAACAACTAGTTAGGAAAAGAAACGCCGGTTAGGAAAAGAGTTTATTTGCAAAAATCTGAAATTTTGTCTCCAAATCCTACCTGGGGTAAGTGGGGACGGCTTTATACATACTTGATGTTTACACATTTTTTTCAATTTTCTCTCCTTTATTCAATACAATTAAGCTTTATTTAGCATTCAGATCGTGAAAAGTTGGGAAAAGTACTTGGTTTTTCTGAAATAAGTATATTTTTTCGATAATATCGGATTACACACAATAATCATTGAAAGATGCCTTATTGATAGTACCATGAACTTTTTTCAAAATTTCGGAAGGTTCGAGCACTAAAGTAACGTCTTCAACCAAAAAAACACAAACTTTTAGAAAATTTCCTGAGAAATCAAAGGGAAAATCTACCGTCCCCACTTACCCCATAAATTTATGTAATAACTTTTTTCTCTTTGCGTCTATCTAGCTCATCTCTTCAGCATTTGTGAACAACATGTTCTGCATCACATTGAACTAGAGCGCCGATGTGGTCTAGTGGATAGGCTGGCGCGAGTCTGGTATTGGTACGCCAGGCGTACTGGGTTCGATTCCCGGTATCGGCAAGAAAAACTTTTGGGTTCGAATCCCATACGCGGGCCGACAGGTAAGATGTGTTTCATTATATAACTGACTATATAATTGGAATGTTCAGTCAGTTGCCAGCTGGCCAGGTATATACACGGATGCCGGAATACCTGTAAGTAAACTAGCCCACCTGATTGATTCGTTCTTCCAAAATATACCTACATCAACACACGCAATACATTCACCACATAACAGTTCATACGAAGCCATGGGGTCCGGGTATGGTGGCGCGCTGCATTGGAGATTTGTCGAACCTAATAATCTAAGGAATGTATGTGAACCCATACTTAGGCAGAAACTGCGGTGAATCCGTGCACCCATGGTGGATTACCAACATACAACATACATACATACAACATGTTCTGCATCACATTGAACGCGATTTTATCAAAATTGACCCACTGTTGAATTTTTTATGATTTTATAAAGTTGAACTATACTGTCCCCACTTACGCCAGTGTACCTTACATATTTTCGGAAACCTAGTGGATATCATTCACAGATTTTTTTTTCTTTTGAATGTTTTAACAGATAAAACTTACCTATATCACTGCAGTTCACTTTCGGTAGGACTTTCGAAGATAAATTCAATCGCAACACAACAACGCTTCGGGATCATTTTACACTTTTTATTGATTTATTCCATCATTTGCTTACGATGTAGAGTTTCAATTACTTTTAAATGATATAGTGTGTTTCTCGGATTTCGCTCTCCATCATCATCATCATTCCTCGCCAGCTGCTGCAATCGGTTTTCAATATCTTATCAATTTTATTTCTCTGTCTGTCCTTCCGTGTATTTAACGCTCTGTTGTTATTTTTTGTGTAAACACAAAGACGATTCCTTGTTTGTTTTTTTTTTCCTTTCAGTTACACAGAATCTTCATTTTTATCCTCCACTTTTTGTTTTAAATTTCCCATTCAATGAAACGATATCATCGGTTGTCTCCAGTGTGTGTTTCCGGTTTACCGTTTTTACGATTACGACTTGTACAAAAAACTGTTTTATGGAAAAATTTAATATGTTCGGGATTTTTAAAATAAGGATGAGTTTTATCAGTATCGATTTAGATTTTAAGCGCCGAAAAAATAGAAACAGGTAAGTCTGGCTTTGAAGTAGTATAAAAAAATTTTCGGGTAATATTTCAAACAAAATTTATATACACGTTTTGTATGAAATGGGGAAACCTAACACGTATGAGATCAAGATGGATTCCGTAGTCAGCGTATGAGTGAGTGAGTGTGTATTTGTGTTTGTTTGTTTGTATATGTGTCATTTATCAATAGGTAATATCTTCTATGATTACTTCCGTTACTTGTCTCTTTGCTCATTTTCCACTAACGATTTTTGCTAGATCCTTAAGATTAAAGATTTCTCTGCTCTTGAGTGTTTATTATACAGCAATATATTTGTTTTACTTTACTTGTAGGTTGCAATGAATCGATTCACGACTTGTGTTAAAAATAATATGCCACGAAAGTAAGAAAGTAGTTCTAGCAGTTTCCATTTTATTCTTCTATAGCCATTTGTTTGATTTTATCGTTTCGGTGAGACAAAATGTGCCTTCAAAAATAGTTTCCTGATATTTTGGTACTGGACAATAGAAAAAATTCCAAAAATAATACAAAATATCATTTGATCGTAAATACCTACAATATATAAAAATTGAATACGTTGTAAAACAAAAAAAAAGAAGTGGAAAAAAAAGAAACAGATTTAGAATTCAAAAGAATAAATATATGTTGAAACAATTTGTATTAATTTGTTATTGAAAAAAAAATGAACAATTTCATCAACAGCTTTTGCTCTTGACTTGAAACTTTAAAGAACTTCTATAGGCACATCATGTCTTTCTAAAAACTTACCCACCGGCCTCTTATACTAGGCAGACGATTTCAAGTAAAGTTTCTGATCTTTGACGTCTGTCTTTTTTCTATATGAACGGCTAGATCCTTCCACAAAAACTATCTGTCATATACATATGTATGTTTGTTGTTACTTGTTTGTGTTTTCATTTCTTTATCAAGTAAAATGTCTCTTTTTGCAACTTTGAACACTACCATCTTATAGCGCTAACCAAGCTAGTTGTTCGTATTCCTTTATTCCCCTTTTTCACATAAATCTATATCAGAGTTTTGGATTGTTGTTGAGTAAGACAACTGTGTCGGATAATCGTTGCCTCACGTTTTCGGTCGAATCCGATTAGTTTGCCAGATCGCAAAATAATGATGTTTGTTTGATGATTGCAGTTTTGCTTACTTCATTAAGGGGATCTTATGACTTTGACCTTGCCATTTCTCATACGCGCTCTTTCTTAAATGTGAATGATATAGAATTGGTTTTGTTCTGGAGTGTGTACCTAAATATCGGTAATGTTTCAAGTTTCAGCTAAATGTGGGCATGTTTTAAAATAGATTTTTATTTTCAATATCGAAAACAGTACTGTTATCGGTTTCAGTTTCCTAATGTTTTTTTTTGTTTCCTATCACTAAGTGAGCAAAATAGAGTTCTGTTTTGTATGCTTCTGGTATTATTGTTTTATTTTCTTTTCTTTCTTTTTTTACTTCTGATACACAAACATCCATAAGTGTTTTTTTTTGTATTTTAACTAGCTCTAGATTTGTTTTACGTAGACATTTATACACTGCATCGAAACATTCATACTTCTAATGTTCGCATTTGAATATCAAAATTAAACATGTGAATCTGAAAAGCGGTAAAAACATGAAATAGGCACTGTTTCTTCAAAAACTTTTAATCGCACTCAATTGGGTGTTCTGGTTTGGCATTCAAACATCCTTTTTTTCTGATGTAGAAAACCTCAAAGAGCACATTCGAAATGTCAGATGCATACTAGACAAATGACCAGAGCGTTTCTGGACCGCTTAAGACCACTCGGCATTGGAATCGTGTAATAATAAGGCATATATCGCGTACAAAAATGTACCTTGTAAAATAAATCTGTATGGCAACACTGTTGTATGCTTTCGTTAGGCACAGTTTAAAAGTTTTTATATCTTCGAAGAAGTATCCTTGAATTCTTCATTCATTGGAAGGCCTCCGTATATAACACTATAGTTCTTAGTGAATTCAACTTCGTGTGTCTATTGTTTAAGTAGAAGATCACCTCACTATCTTAAAATGTTTGAAACTGTTAGTTTTTTTTCATGCCGCTAGCCTCTTACAAGCTGCTCAAATAATCAATCTTATACACGTGTTTGTAATGAAGTGCTTTTGAAGGTTTTAAGGGGAATAAGAGATGAAAACATTCTTGGAAATATTATTCGAACGAATAATATCTTGGCTTTGAAGCCACAGTAAGAGGAGACTAGCGTGTTAAAATTTGTGGAGATAGACAAAAGGTTAAAAAAGGCGTTGCTATTTCAAATCTAATAGACTGATCAGCACTAATGAGGCATATTTCGCTTAAGACAGTTTCAATTGGCTGGGGTACAGTATAAACTTAGCAAATAAAAATAGGTTCTTTAAGAACGAAATCCATGCTCGTTGAAAAATAAAATCTATGTTAAATTTTGATTTGATCCTAGATATTAAAAAAAAAACAGCGATCGAAACATAACGTTCAGTAAAAATAATAAATCGGTAGTTTTGATTCTCTTCTATAATAATTGCACTTTTATGAAATACTTAATCGGATAACGCGGTGCCATTGTTGCATATGATTTATACTTTTTTTCATGTAAGCGAATCACATTTTGTTTGTGTGAACATTTGCGGAGAAATGAAATCAATAGCAGGCTTAAAAACTGTTTTTGCTTATTCTAGTATACGTTACTATCCACAAAGGGCTCTGCGGTTGAAATGACTCACAATCTATTGGGTTGCGTATTGAAGAAGTCAAACCGCATGATTACCATAATGGAAAATCGTATCGTTTTGTATTGCATGCTAAAGAAACGCTAAGCTTGTCTAAAACATTCACTCCACACTCATGTTTGCAATAGACGGCAGAGTTTTTCTAGGTGCATATCTTCATCTTAATATTAACATATTTCTTGCTACTTTAACTCACATTCGTCAAGGCCTTCAGAAGCAGGACAGTAGAGAAATGGGGATTTCACACTTGTACTCTAAACTAACGCAAATTCCGCTAAATGAAGACAACAGTCACACGTTCTAGAATAAAATCACACCAGCAACCATACAATTCCCTCATTTCCTTACGACACCGAACTGATAGCATTGTGAGGTGATCCCATCTGGATCAATACTTTGTCCAGCCACTGCAGAGGGCCGTGTAGGTGAATCTCGATCCAGCATGGCGTCGACGTCACATCCTGGCGGTGATATTCGGCGCCCCAGCCCTTGACGAAACTCATCCGTATCGTGCACATCTTAGTTAGTTCGTAGACGGCCTCGAATCCGTGGTTCACCGATTGGGACAGCAGCTGGGCAAACTCCTGGTTGTTAAAGATTTTGAGCGAACAACCAGGCGGTATTTTGCACACCGTACTCGGGTGGAATCCGTGATGATGGTTACAGTTACGGCTCTGCACGAAAATGGCCGAATCCGACAAACATTCGGCGTACACTTCCCCACCGACGTAATAGAGATGGACTCCCTTTCCGATATGACGTCGGGTGTTTTCGATTGTGCTGTTCCGATTGACGTTGCTCAGCTGTCCCAAGCAGAAGCGATCCGAATTGTTCGACGGATTTGTGAAGCCGTCAACGATTATGGAGGTTGAGTTACAGTGGAAAACTTCGCCCACGCGGCAGTTCAGCTCATAGTAAGCTATACTAGCCCAGTAAGGAGGTTCCTGATAGCTTACCGGGGCCACTTCACCATGCATCTGATTCGTGTCCATCTGGTTGTTGTCTTGATTACCTCCGACATTGTTCCCATCTTCCGGTGGACTGTAAGCAGGAGGTGGAGTCTCTGGCAATGATCCGTACGGACTTTGTGGATTGGAATTGATTGGTCCCGGGCTGGACACCGACGAAATGGGACTATTCGGGCTCATGTGGGAAGATATGGGAGAATTTGGACCCCCGCCTCCACCAATGTGCGAGTTATTGAACCCGGAATTGGTGTAGCTCACGTTGTGGGGCATATTCGGCTCATTCATCTGATGGAAGGGCAACAGCGAATGACCCGGAGCAAACTCGGAGTGCCGTGGCACCAAAACCGGTGGCAGAACCGGACTCTCCACCCGTTTGTAATGATACGGGTTGATGCAAACTTCCTTCTGTTTTGCGCTAAACGGATACTGACAGGTTTCGATCGGCTTCAGCTCATGGTGACTCTGGAGATCTGGCCAACGCCAGACGCGACAGTAGATCACATGCGGTAGGCCTTTGCGGTGGGATACCTGAAAGGGTAAAAACAAAATTAACATCGAACCAAATATAAACACGATACTACAAGGTGAAAAATGTATCAGAGTGGCAAGCTCACCTGTAATCGTCCATCCAGCGAACGGGGGATGGTCACACATTTGGAGGGCTGCCCGGGACAGGATAGGGCCCGTTCCAGCTCTTCGATGGCGCCCTTTCGCTTCTTCAGCTTCTTGACCAAACTGTCCACAGCTTTCTCGGCCCACTTTTCCTCCTCGTCACCCTGCTTCCAGCCCAGCAGCTTCTTGACCGCCGGACTGGTGAACGAGAACAGGCTGTTCAGACTGGACATCGTGCTGCTGCTCGAGGATTCCACGTCATCAGTATCCATGGCGAAGAAATAATCTGGAAGAAAAAAAGGAAAAAAAAATATTAATTTGGATATAAAATAACACTGAAAATATAACTGATTATATATTGCATTTTTTCTCACACAATAGAAATGTTGCCCAAAAATTTGATTAAGTCTTTAATTTATATTGTTGTATAGATAGATATCGGTTGATAGGAAAGACTATTCTTTGAGTTCATTTCAAAATTTTGGTTTATTTTTGTGGTCCCATATGACCCCGACTTCCCCTTAAATGGTAGGTGGCATCGATTGCGACTGCAGCTGATAAATCGTTGCGCATGGTCTTATCGGGGCTCGATTATCTAACAATTTGGTTCGGACCGGTTTGATAGGATACATTGTAGTCGAGGTAAAAGTGCTGTTGAAACACAAAAACACTGGTAAGATAGCGAATATACGAATCGTTCAATTCACCGACCATTTGCCTATCCCGAAATTATCTTTGCAGTAGCACCACATCAATTTATGGACCTATTTATTTTCAGGTTATCAATATCGATAGCATTCTACATATTTTGGATGTTATTGATTATTTTCAGTCATCTCAACTACTCTATTTTATTCTATTCTATCCTATTCCACTGTACTCTACTCTACTTAACTCTACTTTACTCTACTCTACTCTACTCTACTCTACTCTACTCTACTCTACTCTACTCTACTCTACTTTACTCTACTCTACTCTACTCTACTCTACTTTACTCTACTATACTCTACTCTACTCTACTCTACTCTACTCTACTCTACTCTACTCTACTTTACTCTACTCTACTCTACTCTACTCTACTCTACTCGACTCGACTCGACTCGACTCGACTCGACTCGACTCGACTCGACTCGACTCGACTCGACTCGACTCGACTCGACTCGACTCGACTCGACTCGACTCGACTCGACTCGACTCGACTCGACTCGACTCGACTCGACTCGACTCGACTCGACTCGACTCGACTCGACTCGACTCGACTCGACTCGACTCGACTCGACTCGACTCGACTCGACTCGACTCGACTCGACTCGACTCGACTCGACTCGACTCGACTCGACTCGACTCGACTCGACTCGACTCGACTCGACTCGACTCGACTCGACTCGACTCGACTCGACTCGACTCGACTCGACTCGACTCGACTCGACTCGACTCGACTCGACTCGACTCGACTCGACTCTACTTTACTCTACTCTACTCTACTCTACTCTACTCTACTCTACTCTACTCTACTCTACTCTACTCTACTCTACTCTACTCTACTCTACTCTACTCTTCTCTACTCTACTCTACTCTACTCTACTCTACTCTACTCTACTCTACTCTACTCTACTCTACTCTACTCTACTCTACTCTACTCTAGCTATACTGAAGCTATACTGAAGCTATACTGAAGCTATACTGAAGCTATACTGAAGCTATACTGAAGCTATACTGAAGCTATACTGAAGCTATACTGAAGCTATACTGAAGCTATACTGAAGCTATACTGAAGCTATACTGAAGCTATACTGAAGCTATACTGAAGCTATACTGAAGCTATTCTGAAGCTATACTGAAGCTATACTGAAGCTATACTGAAGCTATACTGAAGCTATACTGAAGCTATACTGAAGCTATACTGAAGCTGTACTGAAGTTATACTTAAGCTATACTGATTTTTTTTTTTTTTTTGTTTCGATTATAGTCGTTTTACCATCTTTATGGCATTCGCGACTTTATCAACGTAACAGTTGGCGGATCGTTATTGAGAAACTATCCGGTACAACTGTGTTCGATGTTTACTCTTGGGCTCGAACTCGCGGACATCGGCTCAGGAGACAACAGACTTGCCAACTGAGCTATATCACAAGCCCAGCTATACTGAAGCTATACTGAAGCTGAAGCTATACTGAAGCTGAAGCTATACTGAAGCTCAAGCTATACTGAAGCTGAAGCTATACTGAAGCTGAAGCTATACTGAAGCTGAAGCTATACTTAAGCTATACTGAAGCTATACTGAAGCTGAAGCTCTTTTGAAGCTATACTGAAGCTATACTGAAGCTGTACTGAAGCTCTTTTGAAGCTATACTGAAGCTGTACTGAAGCTCTTTTGAAGCTATACTGAAGTTCTTTTGAAGCTCTTTTGAAGCTATACTGAAGCTCCACGGAAGCTATAACTAAGCTGTACTAAAGTTAGACTTAAACTATACTGAAGCTATACTGAAGATATGCCAAAGCTATATCGAAGCTATACTGAAGCTACATCGAACATATATGAAATTGTACTGAAGTTATACTTGAGCTATACTGAAGCTCTTTTGAAGCTATACTGAAGCTTTTTTGAAGCTATACTGAAGCTCTTTTAAAGCTATACCGAAGCTGCGCCGAAGCTACAATTAAGCTGTATTGAAGCCATACTGAAGCTATACTAAATGTGTACTTAAACTATACTGAAGCTATACTGAAGCGGTACAAAAGCTATACTGAAGCTATACTGAAGCTGTACTGAAGTTATACTCAAGCTATGCTGAAGCTCTTTTGAAGCTATACTGAAGCTGTTTTGAAGCTATAATGAAGCTCTTTTGAAGATATACTGAAGCTCTTTTGAAACTCTTTTGAAGCTATACTGAAGCTGTGCCGAAGCTATAATTAAACTCTACTGAAGCTATACTGAAGCTATACTAAAGTTATACTTAAACTATACTGAAGATATAGCAAAGCTATATCGAAGCTATACTGAAGCTACATTGAAATATATGAAATTGTACTGAAGCTCTTCTGAAGCTATGCTAAAACTGTACTGAAGCTGTATTGAAGTTATACTGACACAGTACTGAAGCTATTCTGAAGCTTTACTGAAGCTATACTTAAGCTTTACTGAAGCTTTTTTGAAGCTATATTGAAGCTCTTTTGAAGCTTCAATATAGCTTCAAAAAAGCTTCAGCTATACTGAAGCTGTACCGAAGCTATAATTAAACTCTACTGAAGCTATACTGAAGCTATATTAAAGTTATACTTAAACTATACTGAAGCTATACTGAAGCTACATTGAACATATATGAAATTGTACTGAAGCTATACTGAAGCTGTATTGAAGTTGTACTGAAACAGTACTAAGGCTCTTTTGAAGCTATACTGAAGCTGCACCGAAGCTATAATTAAGCTATACTAAAGTTATACTTAAACTATACTGAAGCTATACTGATGATATACCGAAGCTACATTGAACATATATGAAATTGTACTGAAGCTATATCGAAGCTATACTGAAGCTATACTGAAATTGTACTCAAGCTGTTCTGAAGTTATACTGAAGCTGTACTGAAATTATAGGGGAGAGTGGGGATACTTGATCCCCTTTTCTTATTTTCACCATATCTTTTTGGAAAAATTTAGCAACTTGCCGTCTTTGACATTTTCTGACAGCTTGTTACTTCAAATTTCTATGCTCCAAAAATAAGAACGATACTTGAACCCGTTGATGAACTAGAAGCATTTTCGTGGGAGTAAAAAAATTGCGATTTTTCTGAAGTTAGGGGAGACTTGATCCCCTATTGAAGGAGACTTGATCTTTATTCAGGAAGCCCTAATCCTTGTATAAAAATCAAACAAAACCCCAAGATAGAATGTTAATTGACTATTTTGGTCATGTTTGTTCTCATTTCACAATTTATAGCAGACATAAGAAGAAAATTCTATAACTTTGTCTCAACGCCAATAACATTGCATACTTAAAGGCGCTATTTTTTATAGTTAAGAGAAAATTAATTATTTTTGCTCTTTTCTTCAGACAATTGTTTGATAAATATTATTTTTTGGATAAATATTAGTAATTTCGTAATCAGCAATCATAACGATCAATTCAGAAGAAGAATATGCCGTTTGGGAGGGGGATCAATTGTACCCAATTCTAGGGGATCAATTGTACCCATAATCAACATTTTAGAAAACTTTTTCTGAAAAAAGTTGAGAGTTTTCCTTTGCTTTGAAAATATGGCATTATGAAGTTCATTTTACGCTCGAACGATTGATACATTGGAACAAATATTTTTTTCATAATTTTCCCATGTAAGGAACATTTTGAAGTGATGAAAAAAGATCTTCAAGATACATTTTGTGAAATTTTTCAAACAAAGTTCAATTACTCAAACAATTATTTTGTTAAAAAATTTTAAACTACAAGCATTGTTATTTTGCTCATTTTGGCACATTTTTCTAGAACATTTGATCTTTGTAAAACATTCCAGTTTCGAGATATAGCTAAGGAATCAAGTATCCCCAGGGATCAAGTATCCTCATTCTCCCCTATTGAAACTATATGAAACTGTACTGAAGCTATATCGAAGCTCTACGTAAGCTATATGGAAGAAGTACTGAAATAACTGAAGAAATTGTACTGACGCTATACTGCGGAAATTGTACTAAAACTATCATGAAGCTTTTCGATTCAAAATGACAAACAATAGAAGTTATAAAGGGTGATACGGTCAAAATTTGGTCAAGGGAAAACGCGTGTAAATCGGTGAAATCGTTTATTTAAAAAATCAAATTAAATTTCTTTTTCAAGATTAATTAGTATAAAATTTAGGAAAAATATTCAGCTAGGCTTCCGTTTTTCCAAATCCGAATTGCCGGGCCTTACGCTGAACCCCTGCCATCAGATTTTGTACAGCCACCTTGTCCACCTTCTTCGCCGCAGAAAGCCAGTTTGCCTTGAACTGCTGCTCGTCCTTAGCAGTTTTTTTGGTCTTCTTTAGGTTCCGCTTGACAATAGCCCAGTATTTCTCAATTGGGCTGAGCTCTGGCGTGTTGGGAGGGTTCTTGTCCTTGGGAACCACCTGCATGTTGTTGGCGGCGTACCACTCCATGGCCTTTTTACCGTAATGGCAAGATGCCAAATCCGGCCAAAACAGTACGGAACAACCGTGTTTCTTCAGGAAAGGCAGCAGACGTTTATTCAAACACTCTTTCACGTAAGCCACAGGTACAGATGGCTTGCCAAACCAGATATTCCTTCGCGAACTTTGACAGTTTCATGTGTTGGAAATATCTGCTACCTTTCCTCTTTCTTTTGCCGTATAAAACTCCTATCCCGGAAGCTGCTTGTAGTCGGCTTTGACGTAGGTTTCGTCGTCCATTACCACGCAGTCAAACTTCGTCAGCATCGTCGTGTACAGCTTCCGGGATCGCGCTTTGGTCGTCGTATTTTATTTATCATCGCGATTTGGAGTCACTACCTTCTTGTAAGTCGATAGTCCGGCTGGTTTTTTGGCTCGATGTACGGTTGTAGACGATACACCCAGCTTATTTGCGGCGTCTCGGAGAGAGAGGTTATGGGTTTCGCTTGAAACTACCGGCAACTCTCTTTGTCGTCTCAGCGGCTTCCGGTTTTTGATTTCCCCTGGATCCAGACTTCCTGGCTGTCCAAAAACGTTCCCCAAACACTTTAATTACATTTGTAACGGTTGATTTGGCAACTTTTAGCTATTTTGCCAGCTTTGCGTGCGAGTAGCTCGGATTTTCGCGATGCGCGAGCTAAATTTTGATACGTTGCTCTTCTACCTTGGACGGCATTTTGACAACTGAAGAGTGAATTCCAAAATCAAAAAAGGAGCAACATTCTACACACACACACCTTCAAAATGAGGGGTGTTCAGGTTATTTAAATGAAAAATTGAAAGAAATACGTCAATTGATATTGACCAAATTTTGACTGTATCACCCTTTAAGAGACGCTATTAAAAATTAGAAGGCAAGATAAGACTGTTTTAATAGCCTTCAAAATTTTAAAATAGACTTTCAATCTGCTTCTTTTTCGCTTTGTAAAGAAGTTAATAATTTAACAAGTTAACAACAAATTTGGCGTTGTTCTAAAAACATTTTTTCCAACAATTGTCTGGCAGTTTAGCTTAGCTTAGCTTAGCTTGATTGACTACTCTCATCCACCTTTAATCATTGAACTCAAAATGCCCTTTCCAAGAATCTGGCCATTTTTTAATACAACTTGAACAAAATTTCGGGAAAAATATTTCAGGTATTTATTTAACCTCAGTAAAAAAAAAAAATACTACCAATGGCCATTCTGCTTCCAATTCTAATAAAAAAAAAAACCTACCCTAATTCATAGGGATACCATACGTACTCTTTTAAGAGTACATGTACTCTTTTTCGATCGAAAAATGAGCGTACTCTTCTTTTTGTAAAATTTTACCAAATGTACTCTTTTTTGGTGAAAGGAAAAAATGAAATTTAATCATATAAGTAAACTTATTGTATAAGTTAACATACTATAAGTACAAAATATCCAACTTCTTAAGCATTCGTTGCACAACACTTCAGTTTTGCTTCTTTTGTTAAATGTTTCAGAGGATGGATTTCTAATGAAGAAATAATGAGTACATTCACGATTTCAATATGGATTTTTCGTTTAAAATTAGCGCCTTTGAGTATGCAACGAACTCCTAAACAGTAGGCAATATGCATAACTACAACTTACTTAAAAGCATAGTGCACAAATCAATAGCAGACGAATCAGCAAAAATGTGTTTAAAGAGTGAAAAAATACGCCTCCAAAAAGCTTTTTTTTAAATTCTGTTTTTGTTATCAACTTTGGTGTATTTTCTCAGTATAAAATCGAAAACTTTGAATAATCCAACTGAGCATTTACAATTAATTCGCATAACTTGCAATAAATGATGATCTAAAACATCATGGTTTTGAATGAATGGCGTTTGTTTTTACAATTTTGAAAATATTTCTTAATGTACTCTTTTTGGCGTTGCAGGATATGGTAACCCTACTAATTCACAACATCCTTGAGCAATTTCTACGCCAACCCACCAACAACAGGTGTTAAATTAAAGGGCAGCGACTAGAAAAATTTCGCTCCGGGCCAGATGAAAAATAAGTAAAAACTAGAAAAACCCCCACACCCTCGACCAATTAATGAATTCGCGATGTTAGTAAGTAGACAGCTGCCAGATCAGAATTCTGCTAGACAATCTGTCGCTCGCCACCACTTTGTGCCTAGTAGCGAAGTGCGTTTTAGTTTCACCTAGTAACTTCAATCAAACACATCAGAGGCAACCGAGATACCGGTTCAGTTCATTAAGTTATTACGAAAAAAAAGCGTAGGGGGGTCATTTCGAATAAATTTGCGTTATGCGTATGGAAATTGAGGAAGTTTTCATGACATTAATGTGTGTCATTAATCAGCGATTATGAGCGTCGTTGTTGTTACAATTAGGTACACTTCGTTTCAACTTTTACATTGGCGCGAAACTTGGTTTGTTTCCAACTAGACACGATAAAAGAGAAATGCGGTAACGAAATCGGATTCGGTTAAACTGATCAGCAGCTGTTAATTATTGTAATGCGTTTTAAAAGGACACAGATTAGGTGATCATTTACTAGTATATTATTATCGAGAATGCGTTTCAAATTTTCGTTTGTTCAGTCTGTGTTTACTTTTTTTTTATGACATATTTTGGTATGTAAAGTTTTTATACCAATCAATCACTTTCGCAAACTTTTCTCAAGCTTTTGCTGCCGTTTTCGTCACATACGTTTCTAGTATGGTAAATTGTTTCACAAAATAGGCACAGGAATGCGCCAGATGTGGAATGCGGCGACACTTAGCAAAAGGTGCGAAATTGACAGCTGTTAATGGTATTTATTTTCGAAGAACAGGTTGGCGGTATGATTGTTTTTTTTTTGTTTTTATTCGATTGATGATGTACAACCTTTGGTATTAAGGGTAAAGGTTACGTGGGAAAGAATTTTCTTGAAAAAAAAAACAAATTGCTCTAGTGCGAAAGATGTTCCATCATGGTTAATCTTCTAATCATCTTTACATAAATATTAAAAAAAAAAAAAAAACACCAACTAGGTTGTTCTCAAGTGACGAAAATATTATAATATTTTAAGCACCGAAAAATAAGCTCTTATGAGTGTTAAATCATCTTGATCTATAAAATACGCACAGCAACATGATGTACACATTTTTCCTCAACTTTCACCATCTTTAGATTTTTGATTTTTCACTAAAAATAAATTTAAAAACGCGTTTTTACTTTAACTTGATGACTCGGAAAGAACAGAGCACCATTAATCGAGGCACGATAAGCATTTTATGCCGTAGAATCTAGCAGTGAACTCAACTCGATAAAGTCAACTGAATTATAAATCTACAGCTTGACTACTTTACATCTGAAGATTTAGCCCACCTTTTGATGGATCAACGAGACTCATCATTTAGTGCGAAATTCATCGATCATGGATGGTAAATGAAAAAAAAATGCCACGACCAGAAATCGAACTCGAGTCCTCTGAATCAGTGTTCCGAAAATCAATCAAAACAAACACTCAGGATGCGTTTATTGATGGAAACATTCTGATTGTATAATGGGATAGCGCCTATCGCAACTGCTTCGCCTGGCTGGTATGCAATCTCGATCAGCGCTCCACTCAGCAATGCAAACCGAGTCGCATCATTCAGGGGCATCGGTTTTGCAAACATCGCCTATCGGAGATGAGTGAGATACAAACTGATCCTTTCTAAATGTCGCTCACTCAGTATCTGCCTTACTTATTTGTAATTCAATTTTTTTTTCGCAGGACGAGAAAAATCAAACAGTTGTGCGGTACACCATAGATTCTCAGTAATTTTAACGTAACGGACGACAATTTAATAAGAGAACTTGTTAAAATTTAAAACACGGCGGAAGTGAACATCTTTTCCTCACAAACAGAACTACAATTTGATTTTGTTCATACTGATGTTAAAAAACGTTATAAAAATTAAAAAATAAATAATTTGCTTTGTTTAAAATCAAACAACATTCGCTAATGATCGGATTCATGTATCACTCACTCACTGCCTGAACCATTCACTCTTGATCGAAGACCAACTCGATTCGCCGTATGCATCGCTCATTGGTGAGATTCCAATTTGATGATGGTGCTGCACTGCTTTGACAGCAAGCATCGTGCGAGGTGATCTGTATTTTAGCGATGAATTGAACGATCGATGATCGGATAGGTCGAGTAGCAATCAATAACAAAACCCGACCGCTGTACGTTCCGTTGCTAAGTGCAATCAGAAACATTCATTGAAAATGAGTGATGCTCTGAATATCTCTCCGACACTTTACTAATATAAGCCAAATCATCAGATGAATCTAGTCACACTGTAGCTCTTTAATTCAGTTGACTTCATCGAATTGAATTCGCTGCTAGATTATACGGCAGAAGACTTTCATCGTGCCCCGATTAATGGTGCTTATACTGCCCAGGAGGTGTTTTATGAGTTTATGCCATTATTTATGCCTCTACAGTGACTGATTTTCATTTTTGGTAAAAAAAAATTCGAAATGTATTATTGAACGTTGTTATCTACTTTTTCAAGTTTCAGCCAGTTAGGAAGTAGACTTTTTTATTGGCTGAAACAATAGCTAGCTGAAATATTATAGCTGTTTTCCGTGGTTAAATAAGCGTCCTGCTTAAGGTGGCCACAACATTTTTACTATGAAATTCAAGGTTTTCCAGACTATGAATGCCAATATTTCATCAGCATATAGCAAAACTTTCAAATTATTTCATCGATTTGGTTGTTTACAGTCAATAAGGCTGGAACAAATATCAATTTCTTCTTTTGTAACCCCCCCCCCCCCCCCCCTTCGAAATTTCCAAAAACCCCAAGGGGGAAATAAATAAAGTATGAAATATTTACTGTAAATTTCGAGAACAAATTCAAGAATCCCTCGCGATGTTCCAACTCCGAGTGACAAAAGAAGGATTTGAAATTTGTTCCGGCCTAATAAATGCATCTTCAAGTATAATATAAATTTTTGCTAAACATTTATCTCAATGATTCACAGAGGCTTGTTTAAAATTGCCCATGTTTTTTAAACACGGGGTAGTTACGAACACTTGTTTTAGGCATTGTTTGATTATCTATACCACAGAGAACAGACGTACAAGCTCGAACAAAAAATCTTCAAAAAAGTGTGTAAAATTTCAAATGCTGACTTCAAAAAAAAAACGTTGAAAATTGGCTTGAACCAGTGCCATCTATTGCGCCGTTCAAAAGTTACAGTGAAATTTTCAAGTGCTCGGTTTTCGAAAAAGAGTAATCCTAGGAACAAATTAATTCTTAAACTAACGCTTCTTTAAAACAGACGGGTTCAATTTATTGCTAGATAAATGCAGTAAAAGTTACTTTTGATTGGACAGAATTTCGCTTCCTTTATTTTTGCACTTCTGATGCAGGTAAAATTATTAACAGTTTGGAATAAGTTTTTGTACTTCTTGAACGGTTATCGTTAGAGGACGAATCGGCTATATCCAGTCTATTAGAAATATTCTTGACGATCAATCTTACCCATCAGAACTGGTTCAAGACATCTCAAAGCGGGTTACTTTCAAATAGGTTTTTTGCATCCCTTTGTTAAAAATTTATTACTTCTAGCTTGAACAAAATAGCGAATAACTTTTAAGATATTTTTCTATTAAGCAACGTGACAAAAGTTTTACGAAACTTTCACAACGATTTTTCTGAAACATGCCAAACAGTTCATACGACCTGTTCAAAACTGGCCAAAATTTTATTTTTTTTTCTCAGTTTGGTTTGGACAGTTCTCTCTGGTGTGTTTGGAGACATCTGGAGCCAAAAAAACAAAAAATGGTCCAAAACGGTCGTTGGAAATTCTACACAAGTTTCGTGGGCTAGCTTGTACGTCTGTTCTCTGTGTCTATACTTATTATTAATTTTTTAAATACTAATAAGCGTCAATGTTTTAAAAATGTTGAGGAAAGTTTAAAAGATTTTCTTTAGAATTCAGTATAGATTTTTTTATCTTTGAAAAAAATATTGAAAAAATAAATAAATTAAATTTTGTCGTTATTCCTAGTAAAATTGTAATTTATAATTTAGCAAATTAAATTGATACTCGAATTAAATTACCAGGCCAAAACAATTTAAAAAATCTTAACTTCAGAACCCATGAATATGTAAGTTCAAGATAAAATTTTGATGCATGTAAAATTGAAATTGCAAATTTTGAAGAAATTTAAAAAGGAACAATGTTATTTTTGTAGTAGCCAGCCATAACACGTTTTAAAAAAAACATTTCTAGATTCTCTACTGCATACGATCCCATATATGTTTACTTATGCTTTGTAAAAAAAATTTGATTCATTTTGATAAAAAAATATTCCAAAAAATCCTTAAATTTTCATATTCCACCAGACTGTGATAAATAAACTTAAAGGACGCCCCAGTTTACTAAGAGGTTTCAATTTCAGCGGTCTTCGAAAAAGTGGATCTTTGAGTCCAAAGCTTCGATTTTAGTATCTTAGAAATGTTCTGAAATGTTGCTAAAAAGTTCTTAAGTTAACCCTTGAATCTCAAAAACTAGAGTTAGCAGAAAAAAAGATCAAACTGAATTTTCAGATATGTCGCCCTCTAACTAATTAGTCAAAATCAGCTCTCAACACCCCGGCAAACGGAAAAACGTCAACTTTGTTGCCTTGAGCTATCGAAAAAAAAATTATTGCAATAATTTTGTGACTTTGTTTATTACCATTACCAACATTTCAATTCAAGGATATTTTTTAAATGCTTCACACAAACACAAATATATATACTTTGAGGGAAGTGCCATGAAATGATGAATCATTTTAACATTTTTAAAGAATTTACAAAGTGTCTTCTAAATATCGAAAAGAACAAACCTCCATGAAAAAGGGAAAAAAATTCACTGGAGTTTTTCTAAATTTTGTTTCAATTTTTTGTCATGGTTCAGATTAGAAAACAGTTCAGTCGAAATTTTTGCAAATTGTCAAAGGAATCTTAACACATTCAAGCTTCAAAAAGTGTAATTTGAAATATTCTGGATAATTATGACCAATAAATTTTGACAGCACCACTTGAAAAAAAAAAAATAGATCAGGAGTCCGTGAAGGTTTTTTCCCAAACAGTGCGTTTGATAGGAGATGGTTTCAAATTTTCATCGATGTAAAATTTATGATTATTAAGCTACAAAAACACCGTGCCGTGCGTAAAGATGATTGTCTTGTGTTTAGCTCTTAAATGAAAAACTATCACTGGAAAATTTTCATATTAGCATCTTTTTTACATGTCCAAATATGCTTAGCTTTAATTTGCTTGTTTTATAATGATTCTATCAATCATTTTTTATGATTATAATCATGTGCGATACTTGAACAAATTTCAAGAGACTTTTTTAATTTCTTATTTCATTCTTCGAGGCAGATCTGAACTCTAGGTTCCGGTAAAGTTAGGAAGTTTTTTTTTCAATTTAGAGGTAATTGAATATTTATATTTTATCAACTGTTGAGTTCTGACTTGGGAATTTAAGTTATGAATTTGAATTTCGAGTTGAATCCCTGATCTTGGAACCAAAACTGTATTTCGGTTTCCTTTTGGTAATTTTCGCGGTTTTGGGATTAAATTTCCGATTTTTTTTCCGGTTCTGTGGCCACCTTACGTTAAATATGGCCTTGTCTCCCCTAATAAATTTATTTTGGGAAGCTCGCGTCAAGAATTTTATCATCATTAAGTTTGAAAGTTTTTCAATTTGCACACTGGAAAAAATATCATGGTATTCTGAAATAAATAAAAATGTTTAATTTCACTATGCGTTGATTTTGTGGATATAAACAAATTTTTGGTTTTTTTAGCAATCCCTTTGTTAATTATTAACTTTGAGTACCAAAAACAAAATTGTAATACTTAATATTAAAAGAGGATTAGTTTTACCATACTCAACATTTTGGAAGTTTCAATAAAGTGTTGGTTATCATGACAATCTTCTGGTAAGTTTTACTATATGATAAAAAATAGTATCCAGAAATAAAAAAAGTTTGATTCTATCATTTTGTCAATTAAAAGAACAATAGAGTTATTGTGACGATTGTCATAACGAAGAGCTGAAACAGTTAATCGTGGAAGTTTGCAGCTGGATAAAGCTTGGATGTATGATACACCACATGGTAATTTTAATCCAGCTTGTTTTTAGAATAATTCGAGATTCGAGAGCTGGCAACATTGCCATGTTTAGACTGTTTGTTTTCACCGCTCCAATAAATTTATTAATATTTGATGAAATACGCTGAATTTCTTTGCGTGAAGTAGTGTTTCGGTCGCGCGATGAGTTATTGCTCTCTTAAAAAGTTGAATCGCGTTCAAATTTTTATTAAATTCGCTGTTATTTGGATGTTTTTTTCGATGTTCGTTTCGAAAAAGAATAAGAGAACAGATGAAATTAAGAAGTGCTGTAATTGTGCTAAAACGTGTGTGCTAAAAAGCTTAATAACGGTGTGGTGAAGCTTTCGCTAAATTTTCAAAGGCCACTTTGATACTTTTGTGCTAAATGGTCTCCCCGATGACAGCTAATAATTCCAATTGGATTTCGAAACAGGCCAATGTTTAGATGTAACTTTCGAAATCGCAGCGAGCAACCCTTTCCAGTCAACAGCAGAAAACCAGAATACCGGTGAGAGATTTCCATTTTTTAACTTCTTTTTCTATCATAATGGTTTCATATGGTCGGGATTGATTGATTCCCCAGTTCCAATTGAAGCAGAGTGAGAAGGGAGGATCGAGAGTTTTTTAATTTTATGTATCTTGTTTTTCTCTTTCCCACTACCTAATAAGTATAGTAAGCTCGAAAAGAAGTTCTCTCAAGCGAAGCTTTTGATAGTTGTACTTTTGCTAGTCGCCGCTGCTATGCAAGTAGGAGCTAGTAGCCACCAGTTAAAAATCAATTTTCTTTCATATTTAAATTTATTCGTACCGAGTATTTAGCATTTTCCGGGTATTTTAATGAGCACATGTTTTTATCAAGTTTCAGCTACTCCAACCAGCATTAAAATATTTTCATAATAATTGTCTTACTATACTTCATCCACAACATTAGGAAACGCGTTATAAAATTCTCGTCTTAAGCGCGCGGTAAAATTCAGTGAGTTACGCCGGTGCTAAGTACATTGTTAGTTAGGACGTATAAAAACGCGATGTACTCGATAGTGTGCGACGCGACGATTTTTAACTTTGCTTTGATCACATCCCTTCCCAAAGGGAATCCAGATCTTATATACCTTTCCCATTAACAAACCACCCTTCCTGTGACGACCGTGGAGATTTAGAGGTGTATTCGGTCTCTAGTAGCAACGGAAGTCGAACTAACAATCCTTCCCTTTCCCCGATGAACCGTAAGGACGTGGCCGGCGCCGTTATTGACCATTTAAGATAAGGAACCTTTGAAACGTGCACACAGAAAATGGTAAGCTAATCCCAAGCCCCATTTATTTGGATCTATGTGCAATTTTGATGGTTCTTGTCAATCACGGAGTAGCAACTACTGAAATGTACGGTTTATCTAAGCTCAAGCTCAAGCTCAAGCTCAAGCTTGTTTTTAGAATAAACATATACGATACTAAAAAAAATCATCTGGTTTTCATTTTTAATTTATTTTAACTTTTACTATGTTTTTTTTGGTGTATCTGCAGATAAAATGTTTTGTATTTGTTAAATTTTAGATTTTAAAATTTAGTTAGTTAAAACTATATATTGGTTCACGGAATGTTCAAATTACCATAGTAGACAAAGTAAAATTGAACCTAGTTTAGGCGAAACAACCACTTGTATCCATTACCATCCAAACAGAAATTTAGTTAAACTTACCATGCCTGATACACATGGTAATTTGAACCCACCAAGATAAATATAAACATACTCAAAAATAAAACCATCCGCTTTTATTTTTTATTCAACCCTCGGATATGGTAATTTTTACTATGTTATTTTTTTCGGTGTAGGTTTAGAGAAAACTAAATAAATCGGTAGTGAATTTTGAATAGGGCGAATGCGCCAAATTAAACAAATGGAGTTATCAGCAGGGTAATAAAGTACGTTCGGAGATCTACATTTTGAGTATACAACGTTAACTGAAAGATATTTGGTGTTCGAGAAATAAAGAAAACAAAATAAAATTTTTGCTGGGAGCTTATGGAGCTGTCAAACTTTGAACGCGTTTTTCGCGAAACAGTGATTCGCCGTATTCAAAATTCGATACCGAAATGTATACCTTTTTCGTGATGTGGCGACGCAAAAAACGTGTATTTACCAGTTCCCCTAAAGCAAAATTTTGATGTACATTATTTGGCAACTTTTTAATGCATTCCATTTTTTACATACATACCACTAAACTGCATTTAAAGAATTAGAATTTGATCAATTTTAAGTTCTGAAGGTGAGCTTGAAATTCATTTAACGAAAATATTAATTTCTTATAGGAAATTTACCATAAAATGTAAAAACTATACACTTTCAAAGCCGTTGACCAGAAAGTTTTTGCTGTAGGGGTTATATGAAAATTTCTACTCTCAGGATGCGTGGAATGTGTCATATGTCTACACAGTAAATTTTTGTCTCGATTCCCATAAAAAAATTACTGGAAACGTCCAGCAAACCAAATTTTTCCTGGAAACCAGTTAACATGATTCGTTTTGCTGACTTTTCCAGAATTTGTTCTTTTTTGCTGGAAATTTTCCAGCACTTGATCTTTTATGCTGGAAATTTCCCAGCCATTGATCCGTTTTGCTGGAAAATCAGCAATCGATCTGTCAGATTCGGAACTTTTTTTTATTTTTTAGAGTTAACTTTCGGTGATTGAAAATAGATAGGTTTGATGTTGTCCAATAGGAAAAAAAAACTCTTATAGCGAATCATTCGGTAAGTAGATTGTTTAGAATGAACTTGACAAGAAAGCTGACAATATGGTTTTTTTAGAGACTATAATTCAATTTTGAAATCCCTGCATTTTTGTTTTATATACATTAATGAATCCAATTATTTATATCTAGACATGGGAAAAAATACTCAGGGAAATATGAATAAAAAGGAATATCTATGAAAAGAAATCAATATGAACAGGACATTTGAAGGTTTCTAGAAAATCTGTTTGAAGATTACAGTTGCAATTGAGTTTGCTGGTCTTTCCAGCAATCTTTATGGCTGAAAATTTTCATGAAAAACTATGTTGCTGGTTTCCAGCACAAAAATGTGCTGTTCATGTCTTGTTTTGAATTTATGAAGTTACCAGGAGGTTCTTTTTTGACGGATTTGCGCACAATATAGAACCAATGTGTCTGATAAACATGAGAAATTTTTGTACCTAGAGGACCATCTTAGTAAATTCAGCTTTTATCATCGCGAGCGGTTAGAGGAGCTCAACGAACAGAATGCTGCATAAAACAGTAGCTTGTAAAAATTTTCTTGAATATTTAATTTAGGTTTCGACAGCTCCCAAAGTATTCAAAACGAGAGAAACTAATGTAGAAACGTTCATATTCGTTACCGATATAAATATTTACTTTAAAAATTAAGCACGGTTGAGGGTTCCATTTCGACCAAATAACTAATAGATTAAGTTTCAAGGCTGCTTTTCCAGACGTAAGCGTATGAAAAAAGGAAATGAAAAATATACTTTTGCATTCTCTGAAAATGCTAAAGCCGCAAGAATTCAATTTACGCAGAGCCAAACCAAGAAAACTCAACTTTTATTCCTAGGTTGTTCGTGGTTTTCGGAATTTGCTCCTTAATATAAATACTGTAGAAACTAATAATTAAAAGTCAATTGAAAAGATCAGAATTGACGAAAAGTTGCATATCAAACATAGACGTTTGCTGCACATTGTGCTCAGAAGCATGCACCCAACCAAATAATCTCGGCATGATTTATGATGGAAATCCCACTTCGACACACATATCTCGAGACTTCGACTTCGATGGGCGACAACGATTAATATATCAAACCAGTCGTGGGCAATACTTCCAACACTAACCATTCGTGTAATTTGCCATTTTTCATCAAATCTCTGCCAGCTTCCTTCAGGTTCCCTTCTTCGTCTTCGCCTCACAAGTTCTTCGCCACCGATATTCTTCACAGTTTGATAAATTATATTTTTTTCTTCTCTCTCTCACTCTTTTTTAACTCTCTGTCAAAAGTAGATCAGGAGCACCGTAACGTGTAACTGGTTGCAGCTCGATGCCCCTTATTCGATGGGCTGACACTATTAGTAGTTGCATTTATTATGACTTCCATCAGTAGTACACACACTGCAATCGGGGTTCATATTTTTTTCTTATTTTTGTTGCTTCATATATAATTCGTTACACTTCTTGACTTAGGAAAAACTTGAAAGACATCGTTGTCTTCTAGGCGTATTCATAATTTACACTGCGGTTGTTGTGTAGATACTTCTATGCAGCAACGTATCGGAACACGAGTACACTCTTTGAGACGTCTGGATCACTGGGCTAAAGCGTTTCAGAACGGCGAACGAACTCGAGAGATCAAAAAGGAAAATTCAGCACTTTCAGAGACATAAAGTTGGTGTCAGCACAATCACGGCACTGTTTGCTCCAAAAGACTGATGCTGATGATGATTATGGAGTCTTGTTTTTTGAATTATGACGAAAGGGTGATAGAAACTTCAATTGAAATCAGGACTGATAAAAGTCAGATACACAGTGAACACACAATTTGCAAATGAATATTTTTTTAAAGAATGGATAACACTTCAAATTTCTTATAGTACATATCCGTCAATGTAAACATTCACCAAAAACATAGCGCCACTTTGCCACGATTTCCACCCTCTTTTTAACCGGTGCAACTATCAACTATCAACATTGTTTATTTTTAATCTTCTATACAAAACACGAGCGCGCGCGCAATCATTATTAGCCTCCAATATCGCTTGTTGTTTGTACTCTCTCCCACTTTTGAATCAACGATACACAACATACGGTTCTATTAAGTCCTATAGTCCATCTGGACTACCGTGCACTCGTTTTCTGTTTCACTCGAAACGTCAGCCTGCGTACGCCTGCAGAAGATTTTAATCACTATACTAGTGAGGAGTTCCAATATATCGCTCTGATCAGCCTCTCTCGGCAGCGCAAACAACTCGGAATCGATCCGCTAGGCGCAAAGGCCGGCCGTAGACTAACCAAAACAATCAGAAACCGCGCAAACTTCTACCGCGCGCGTTCAATCGGTTCTACAATATAAGTAAGTAAGTCTAATCTATGGGTGTAGTTTATGCACAGCAGCCTTTCCATCATCATCGACCGTCATCCATCCGACGATGATCAGCGTCGGTCGGGTATCATTATCGTCATCGTTCTCCACAAAGTTCCTCGTCAAAAACCGCACTTCCATCCAACTTGTTTACGCGATCGCGTATTGTCCTGTTCCCCAGCAAATGGTGATGGCTCCAAGAGAGTTGCAGCAGTTAGTGACGCCCAACTAAACCCGTTGCTTGCCTCTACTTACTAGGAATCCGATGGGATTGGTTTTGATTTGCGGCAACGGAACTTCGAATGGTACCTGAGTGGCTCCTTGTAAAAGAAGGCTGATAGTGAGATTTGCGAATTTTCCAGTAACTTTTGAATTTGTTTAGAAGACTTTCATGTGGATTTGGTCAGCAATGCTTAGATAACACAAGTATTTTTAAAGAACTAATAATTATATTGAGCGCAATAGTCAGTTTTGCTCATAAATTTCAAGTTTGAAAAATTAATTGATTTTTAGAACTATCGAAAGCTTCCAACAAACATTTTTGTAGATATATTTCGTAACAAACTTTGTTATACATTTCATATGCATAATAGAATCATCGCATAAAACTCGAAAAAACAGCATTTACCTACCAAAGTGGAGGCAATATACGTTCATATTTTTAACTTGTGGCTTAAGCGATAATAATTATACAAATTGGACGATATTCAACACCTTATTCGTAGGATAGATGAGGCATAACGAGCACCCAGGGCATAATGAACACTCCTTTTTTCTACATAAGTATGTATTTTCTTAAACAAATTTTCATAAGGACTTATTTCGTACTACCCATAGTATTAATTTTTCATCAAAAAAGAAATATCCTTTTCATCTTTACAGAAATATTAAATAATAACCAGCTAGGTTCTCAAGTGACGAAAATATTATAATTTTTGAGCACCACCAAATAAGCTTTTATGACCTTTAAATCATCTTGATTTGAAATGTACGCACTGCAACATGATCTACACATTGTTTCTCAATTTTCAACATCATAAAATTTTTGATTTTTCACTTTAATCAATTTTAAAACGCGTTTTTACTTTAATTTGTTCACTAGAGGCGAACAGAGCACTATCAATGAAGGCATAATGAGCATTTTCTGCCGGGGAATCTAGCAGCGAATTCAACTCGATGAAGTCAACTGAACAATAGAGCTACAGCTTGGCTTGTTTCGTCTGTCGATTTGGCCTATTGGTTAGGTGTCGGAGACGTAATCAGTAGACTCGAGTTCGATTCCTGTTCGAGGGGATTTTTTTGCACATACCATTCATGATTGATTTTTTTTATTGTTACATTATACGGCTAATAGCATCAAAGCATCATCCGTCAAACAAAATACCAGAAACATAATGTATGAGCATGTGTTCATTCTTTGAATTCTACAAACTGACCTAGATTATTTTGTTATTGCTTTATTTGATGAATCGTTCATCGTTTAGTGCAATCATGATCATGAATGATAAATGAAAAAAAATCACCTCGACCAGGAATCGAACTCAAGCCTACTGATTACCTCTCCGACATCTAACCAATAGGCCAAATCGTCAGACGATACAAGTCAAGCTGTAGCTCTATTAATCAGTTGACTTCATCGAGTCGAATTTGCTGCTAGAATCCCCGGTAGAAAACGCTCATTATGCCTTCAATAATGGTGCTCATACTGCCTCGGGAGGTTTCTCATTATGCTTCTACAGTGACTGGTTTTCAGCTTTCGGCAAAAATTTTTAAAATGCATTTTTAAACGTTTTTATCTACTTTTTCAAGTTTCATCTAATTAGACAATAGACTATTTGAGTTTCTGAACACGAAACAATGATGTAATTCACATATAACAGCTGTTCTCTATGGTTAAATAAGCGTTTTCCTTAAGGTGGCCATTATGCCCCCATCTCCCCTACATCCTGAAAGTATGAGAGAGAGCGCAAGTTTTGCTCTCAATGCATGTAAACCGTAGCCAGCGACCATATTTGCTGCTTCTCTCATTGGACAATATTTTCAAATGAACCATCTGATTTTTAGCAATCTGGTTACACTGCTAATCGCAGAGAGAACAACAAGGTTGTTTTCTCACTTGAATCCGGTGCGGGAGAACAAATTTGCGAACATGGCGAACTTTTTATCATATCCGAATTATACCGACTTGAGGTAAAAATTTTTACGATCGTTTACTTATTTCGTTGGAATTGCGATTTGCATTAACATTGTCAACGATTTGAGCTATCATTTCTCATGCGATTTTTTGTTTGCTGGGCTGCCTATTGTATTGACATCTAATTTCACGCAATTTTTCTAGAATCAGGAAAATATAGTAATTTTGACTTTGAATTTTGAAGTTAAAGAAATTTTATTGAAAACGAAATTCCGATGAAATTTCAAACCAAAATAAATTATAGATATTTTTCAAAGAATAAGTTAAAACGCTTTGCAGTCTTCACTCTTCAGCATAGAAGTAAAAAATAATAAAAAGATTTCAATGATTGATATATTATAAAACTGTTCTATGTTTTTAATGCCTTATCTTCAGTTAACATTAAATTATAATTTGTAACACATTTTCAATGACCATCGTAAACACGTTGGTATTGAGTGATTTTTTAATCATTCATTTACGACAAACTTTGCCAAAAAAAAAGTTGAAACGGAAAGCAGTTTAGTGAACTCGAAAATATGTTTTTTTTTCGTTTCACTCAAATTATTTCGAAATCGAATCGTTGGAATCTTGTCATTGTAGATATATTGCCTCCACTTTTGTAGCTATATGCTATTTTGGTATGCTATTTTGGTAAGTTCTATACATTTTTTCCTTCTAGTATATATGTTTTAATAATTATGTTGTTCCTGCGATATACCTTCTAAAATGTTTGCTGGGTCAGTAAAACTGGATGCGATAGACAAAATCTGATAAAAAATTCGAGTTCAGGACACCAAGTGTGAAGTTATTGAGTTCAAGGCTGGAATGACGACGAGCAAGCATTGAATTTCTATTGAGTTTTGAACAGATTTGTACACATTATCTGTGAAAACCAAAAAATCAGGCAAAATTAGGCTTATTTCCAAAAATCAGGGAAAACGAGGTTATCAGGATAGACCTTCAAAAATTAGGCAAATCCTGAAAAATCAGGCCAATTGACATCTCTGCTCTCGACTTTTTGATATGGGCGTATGTTCAAGCGAAAGCCTGTGGATCCTCTCACTCAAGTGTCAATTTTCTGAAAGATCTTTGAGGCGTGAGCTTCAATGTCAGAGGTTTATATTGCGAAGGTATGCTCCCGATTCAGATATCGCCTGGAGAGATTGGTTGGAACGAAAGTGAACACATCGAGTAATTGTTTCTTAATATGTTAATCTCAATGACTGAATAAATAAAAACTGTTTAAAAAGTTAACATCAAGAAAAGCGTTTTTGAACCTTGATGACCGATTTTCGCACTTTTTATGGATTATAAATTAATAATTATATCTAAAAACCGGGCAAAATACCGGGCATTTGTTTTCAAAATTGACGACCAAATATCCGTTCAATATCCGAACAAATTCTGTCGAAACCCAGAAATAATTGCATAAGAACTCATCCACAGATTTTAAATAGTATTTTAGGCTTCCCAAAAATCTTTCATGATTATTTTTACAAACCTTACTTAAAAATTCGTTTTGGAGGCATAAATAAAAAAAAATTACAATACAATTTGCATTTTTAAGTTTTATTTACCAAATAAAGTGAATAAATCCGGGTAAAATCCGTACATTTTTCAATTAAATCCGGGCTACCAGGCCGGGCCGGACTGTTCCTAAATTTTGTATTAAATATTCGGGCCAACCCGGGAAAACCGGACAATCTGGCAACCTTAATCATACTACAATAAGGTCATAATCATACTATAATAAGCTTGCCAGATTGTCCGGTTTTATCCGGGTTTGCCCGAATAATTAATACACCATTTGGGAACAGTCCGGCCCGGCCCGGTTGCCCGGATTTCATTGAAAAATGCCCGAATTTCGCCTGGATTTAGTCACTTTATTTGGCAAATAAAACGAAAAAAATTGTAATGTTAAATTGTTTTTATTATGCCTCCAGAACGACTTTTTTTATTTCATTTTTGCTTAAGAATGAAGTACTGTTGATATTTTGGAATTTGTGGTCAACAAATATATTTGGAATTTGTGTTTTTTTTTCAAGAGAAATTTCAATTTCATCGACGGTTTTAGACCAGATTTATGCGTTTTTTGTTTTCTTTTATGGATTTCTATGGTTTATTCAAACCAATGATTTCTTTAGTTTTCATTATAATTGGTATAACATTGTAGAAGTTATGATTGTTAGACGGTAACATAAATGCTTAACTAAGGTACTATTTAACAATAAAGAAGAACTTCAGTGTACAGTAGAATAACTAAAATAAGTAAGGGATGAACAAAGTATGATGAATCTTACGCGCTGCAGGCTAGCTTGCTATCGATTATTTGCAATTCACTTTTGCCAACAATACTGTAGATTTTTGTAAATTTAAAATCGACAAAAAATTGAATGCATTTTTTTGAAAAAAAAAAATTAAATTTATCAGAGTTTTAGACTAGATTTATCCATTAAATAAAATTATTTCTTAAAAAATAATACAATTTAAATATAAACAAAGTATTCAAGAGATTGATTAAATAATATAGTTGGTTAGAAACCGTAGAAGCTAAGATTATTGACAGTAATGCTCTTTGAAAAAAAAATGGAAGAATCACAGAGTACAGCAGGGTTACAAAAATTGGGCTAGAAAACGATAAAAATAAAAAGGTTAAAGGAAACTCCAGGCTTATAATGATCATTGTATCATAAGACAGTAACAAGCAAAATTTAAGCTAGATTGAACTGCTGTAGCGATTTGCATTGAGTCTGAAGCGCAAATGGAGTTTTGAGACATTAAAATCAGGAGAAGTATAAAACTAATTTCTCATCAAAAATTATTTTAAACGGATCGTTTGCTGTTGAATATTGATTTTCTCAATTTTTTAAAAGCTTAAATTGAGACGAACGTTTCTGCTCCAGATCGCATGATGATAAGCGTTATCAGCTTTTTTAAATAAAATTCGTTACAGTGTTGCCACAATTAGAAAATCTAATGACAATCTATTCAAATGGATTCATATTATTCGAGATAATTTTAATAATTTCAGATAATTTGACCCTCTCAGACTTCTGACAGGATTTGCCAGCCCATATTTAAATTTTAGGATAAGAAGATACTTTTTAAGCATTTTTTACGTTTAAACAGCTCCGTAACTAGTTTTTTTTTAAATTGAAAATTTTTCAAAGTTTTTGATGACATTGTTGAGTTATCAGTATATTTTAAAAGTAATTAAAGTTAAAAATAAGTTTTTGAAGGATAAATCACCGTAATTTATATTTGTAGATATAATTTATCGGCCTAGCGGTGAAAAGTGATGTCCTTTTTAGTAGGGACATCTAAAGATCAGGAAATTTTTTATATAGGTGGATAGAAGGTTAGATGAAATGAAAGATGTTGAAAATGACCGGGTAGGTAGGTAAATCTACAAATATAAATAACGATGATTAATCCTTCATAAAAGTAAAATAAGTTTGGCCAAAAAGAAATAAAAAACACGACATCATTTTTTAAACTATTTTTATAAAATTTTGTACACATACAATTTTAAAAGTTATGAGGTTATTTAAAATATTATGAGGCGTTTTCCGTTTTTGAGAAGGGACAAAATGAACAAAAATATGACAAAACTCGAATTAATGCCAAGAGACCGTTGAACATAAAAAATTATACATGATGAGATAATTGATTGAATTTTCAAAAAAGTAATGTAAATTTTGCTACCGTGAATTGTAATAATATCCAAAAAGTTATAAGAGATTTGCATTAAAATTGCTACTAAACTAAATTTAACATAAAAACATGATTTATTACGTTGTCCTGATATACTTTGAAAATAAGTTATTTTGTAAGAGCACTTCTATCCAAGAATTTGGAGTAATATATGATAAAGAATGAAGGGGGAGGGGGGGGGGGGTGGGGGGGTTAAGTTTGATTGCGGCACGTTATTCAACAACATTAATTCGGTACACATATAAGTTCTGATGTAATGAGATAATTATACCGATTTGAAATTCTCTTCCAACTCCTTCCTTTTCTTAAATCGAAAAATTAAAATGGCCTCGGGGTTCGAATTAATAGATATTGATAAAATATTTTTCTGTGTTCTAACATATTATCTACTTGAACAATTTTTAAGTAACTTCTCTAAGTTTGGTATACAAGTCAGATTTGATAATGAAATGATGAAAAAACTCCTCCCACTTTCATCTACTCCTTTTTTTTAAAGGACGGAACACTGTTCAGAAATAAACAAAATATAAAATAACAAATATGAAAAAAATGAAAAAAATGTAAAGAATTTTCAAATATTCTTAAAGAACCATTTAGAGATTTTTTGTACTGATTAATTTTTTTCATTTTTACATAAAAAAGCTTAAAACTAGCACTTTTCCCTCAAATCTTATCGCACTCTTATTAAGTGAAACGACTTAATCAAATCATACTTACATAATTCTGAAAATGTTTCTCGAACATAAATTTATTGTTCCATCTTAGGGAACGTACTTTTTCTTTAAACCCATTTATATTTACATCTTTTTTCATTTCTATTATCATTCTAGAGTCAACCACAATCCTGCCTTAAACTTATAATTTTTCTTATAAATTGTACATTGGAATGAACCTTTTGCATCGGTTACATCTCATTTGAATTTCGTTTTTAGTTCTTCATTTAACCAAGACTAAATAATTTTAGATCTTCACATTCTTTAATTCGATGCAGAGTACTGTCCTTTAAGTTACAAAGATCGCATTCGAAGAATTTGGCTCTCTAACATTGCGCTTGAACATTTTTTCATTGGTTGGAATCAAATCTCTCAGCAGGGTAAAAAAGGAAGACTTCTGACCTGAGCTTAGATAGTTTTGATTGCCATTTTCAAAAATAATATCCTATTGAAGGCTCGGCAATTCCTTTTCCTTTTTAATATCAATGTCTAATCGGCTTAGTAAAAGCTCATAAATTAAGTTACTGGTTTTGAAATTTGCAAAAAACTCGTAATTCATTTGCCAATGCTAACCATTCTCGCATATTCATTATTTATAAATAATGCATTTGATTTTGTTTCAACATCAGCAAGTGCAATGTTGGGCTAATGTTATTTTAATACTGCTTATCAGGCTATTGTAATTTTTATCTATGGTAATTTTAAAATTTGGAAAAAAGCAATCCTAAAATTTTAACACTTCCCTGTTCTTTAATTTGCTGTGGTCCAAAGTTGCAGTTGTTAATCTTAAAAAAATTGATTTGGAATCATTCATTTTAAGTTTTGAATAAATACTAAAACAACAAATTAACTGCGAAACTGAATCAAACTCGTGATCATTTCTTATCAAAATATTCATGTCATCTGCGTAAGCAATAACTTTTATATATTTATTGTTCAATAAAATGCCATCAACATTTTGATAAATCAATCTTATGAGTGGTTCGACTCGACGTAGAGTGAACTACAAATTTGGAATGATGATGTTAATAAGCCATTCACTAAAACCTTTGATGTTGCGTTTAGAGAGATTCAGAGACCTTTCTAAGAAAATGGCAAATGTTAAAGGTCAATTCTTGAATTCACACAACAAAAATAATCCATTTCTAAATTATTGGAATTAAAGATCAACGACTCATATCATATCATATACTGGGAATATCTGGGATATCTATACTGGGATATCTATACTGGAAATTCATGCAAAAAGGTCGGTTTTTGTAAAAATACAAAAAAAAAACGGAATTAAAGATTCAAATATATTCTTCTGTAAAACAGAACTTAAGAAACTGAGCTAAATAATCAGATTTAGAATATGAAACGATACAAAAAATCTAAATCAGATTTTCTTTCAAAAAAACAAATATTATTTGGAAGGTGTGGGAAAGCTAGTTCAACTAGTTTCTAATAAAGAAGCTAAGTGCTAACTTTGGATAAGGCAGAGGGAAAATTATTGTATCCAGTTGAGTTTATAATTAATATTCATACTGATTCTAGCAAGACGCCTCGAAGCGGGCATTTTCACGTATCAGGTCTTTTTGTATAGTATAAAATTTAGTAATGCATGCTAGTTTGACGCGATTAGCAAAACATCTTTAAGCTTAAAATTTTCATTAGGCAATATAACAAATGAGTTACGAAACTTCAACATCGATTTGATAGAAACATGAAAAAGGAAAAACGACCCTTCAAATCTGACTAGCTTTTTGTTGTTTTGTTTACATTTTGACAGTTCTCTTCGGTATTCTTTGAGACAGCTGGTGTCATAAAATTGATTAAAAATTGTCGCTTCGAGACTTAGCTTGTACATCCGTTCATCTGTGCTAGTTCGGTGCTAAATTGGTTAAGTATGAAGAACAAATACAATTTTTTGACAACATTTTTTCACCAGCAGTCGTTAGTGCATCAAAAATACTACAATTCATCAGATATTTTGAGCTGATATTATGTGTGACAAAAGATGCAGGGATTCGAGGAAATCGGTAGCAAGCGCGTACCTTATTTTGTCCAGTACTGTAAGTATAGATTATATTACACACAAAGTGTATATAGTTTTACATCCGATGCGTCATTGAATCATTACTTTTGTTAACTGTTATTTTCTTACTTCAAAAAGTCCGTTTATACAAACACGCAGCAAAAATAATGACCATTCGTGGCATTATGCGAGTGCGGCTGTCACAAGTAAATGGAATCATGAAAGTTGTAGGTACTGGAAGTTGTTCCCTTCTACCCCGCGTGTTGTTTAACTCTAATGTTCCATTCCGTCCCATCTCGGGTGATTTTGTAGTGATGAACACGCTGTTGAGTGTAGGAACAGTATAACTACTCTGGGGGCTCTCCAATATGGGACAACTGTCGTCTTGTGATTTATGCAATCTGGCGTTCTCCCTTAGAGCCGCTTACGGTTCAGTTGTATAGTAAGTAGGTACCTACAAATTCAAAAACTTCAACCCGATTTGTTCAGGAGGCGGGGTTAGGGTGGCAGGAATTACGGTCAATATTGTAGGTTGTGGGATTTAAAATATCTGTGTCTGAGTTTGCCTCCTAAGGAGGCAAATTTAAGAGTCACTTTATAACTTCGAAACATAATCTATTAAATTCATCATGATTTTCATGAAAGTAGTACGTAAAACCAAGTACCTTACCGATAAAATGTGTTTTTTCTACAGATCTCTAGCCACCCCAGTAAAAATAAACACGACGATCATAAATGTTGATCGTGTAGATGCAGTATGTTTTCAAATGCCCTATTCGGGCGATCAACAAAATGTTGCTCCAGGGACCACAAGTGTGGATGTTATGTTTTGGTTTGGAGAGGAAAGAAAAATAACTACTTAAGCCGTTGGAAAATGTGAATAAGTCTTTTTTTTTCGCTCGTTTCTCCCGGCAGAAGAGCTGCACAAGAACCGGTG